>NW_027102101.1:0-86962 GCF_035609145.1 Eleutherodactylus coqui
TAGACCGTGTTTGAAAAAGCAATAAGCTTGCGCTCCCAGCCTAGAGCATGAATCAGAGCACGATTCGCGTCTAACACAAACTCACTGTTTTCACCGTCCTGTAACTCGGCACCTGAGAGGTGTAGACCGTGTTTGAAAGAGCATTACGCTTGCGCTCCCAGCCTAGAGCATCAATCCCAGCACGATTCGCGTCTAACACAAACTCACTGTTTTCACCGTCCTGTAACTCGGCACCTGAGAGGTGTAGACCGTGTTTGAAAAAGCAATAAGCTTGCGCTCCCAGCCTAGAGCATGAATCAGAGCACGATTTGCGTCTAACACAAACTCAGTGTTTTCACCGTCCTCTAACTCGGCACCTGAGAGGTGTAGACCGTGTTTGAAAAAGCAATAAGCTTGCGCTGCCAGCCTAGAGCATGAATCAGAGCACGATTCGGGTCTAACACAAACTCACTGTTTTCACCGTCCTGTAACTCGGCACCTGAGAGATGTAGACCGTGTTTGAAAAAGCAATAAGCTTGCGCTCCCAGCCTAGAGCATGAATCAGAGCACGATTCGCGTCTAACACAAACTCACTGTTTTCACCGTCCTGTAACTCGGCACTTGAGAGGTGTAGACCGTGTTTGAAAAAGCAATAAGCTTGATCTCCCCGTCTAGAGCATGAATCAGAGCACGATTCGCGTCTAACACAAACTCACTGTTTTCACCGTCCTGTAACTCGGCACCTGAGAGGTGTAGACCGTGTTTGAAAAAGCAATAAGCTTGCGCTCCCAGCCTAGAGCATGAATCAGAGCACGATTCGCGTCTAACACAAACTCACTGTTTTCACCGTCCTGTAACTCGGCACCTGAGAGGTGTAGACCGTGTTTGAAAGAGCATTACGCTTGCGCTCCCAGCCTAGAGCATCAATCCCAGCACGATTCGCGTCTAACACAAACTCACTGTTTTCACCGTCCTGTAACTCGGCACCTGAGAGGTGTAGACCGTGTTTGAAAAAGCAATAAGCTTGCGCTCCCAGCCTAGAGCATGAATCAGAGCACGATTTGCGTCTAACACAAACTCAGTGTTTTCACCGTCCTCTAACTCGGCACCTGAGAGGTGTAGACCGTGTTTGAAAAAGCAATAAGCTTGCGCTGCCAGCCTAGAGCATGAATCAGAGCACGATTCGGGTCTAACACAAACTCACTGTTTTCACCGTCCTGTAACTCGGCACCTGAGAGATGTAGACCGTGTTTGAAAAAGCAATAAGCTTGCGCTCCCAGCCTAGAGCATGAATCAGAGCACGATTCGCGTCTAACACAAACTCACTGTTTTCACCGTCCTGTAACTCGGCACTTGAGAGGTGTAGACCGTGTTTGAAAAAGCAATAAGCTTGATCTCCCCGTCTAGAGCATGAATCAGAGCACGATTCGCGTCTAACACAAACTCACTGTTTTCACCGTCCTGTAACTCGGCACCTGAGAGGTGTAGACCGTGTTTGAAAAAGCAATAAGCTTGCGCTCCCAGCCTAGAGCATGAATCAGAGCACGATTCGCGTCTAACACAAACTCACTGTTTTCACCGTCCTGTAACTCGGCACCTGAGAGGTGTAGACCGTGTTTGAAAGAGCATTACGCTTGCGCTCCCAGCCTAGAGCATCAATCCCAGCACGATTCGCGTCTAACACAAACTCACTGTTTTCACCGTCCTGTAACTCGGCACCTGAGAGGTGTAGACCGTGTTTGAAAAAGCAATAAGCTTGCGCTCCCAGCCTAGAGCATGAATCAGAGCACGATTTGCGTCTAACACAAACTCAGTGTTTTCACCGTCCTCTAACTCGGCACCTGAGAGGTGTAGACCGTGTTTGAAAAAGCAATAAGCTTGCGCTGCCAGCCTAGAGCATGAATCAGAGCACGATTCGGGTCTAACACAAACTCACTGTTTTCACCGTCCTGTAACTCGGCACCTGAGAGATGTAGACCGTGTTTGAAAAAGCAATAAGCTTGCGCTCCCAGCCTAGAGCATGAATCAGAGCACGATTCGCGTCTAACACAAACTCACTGTTTTCACCGTCCTGTAACTCGGCACTTGAGAGGTGTAGACCGTGTTTGAAAAAGCAATAAGCTTGCGCTCCCTGCCTAGAGCATGAATCAGAGCACGATTCGCGTCTAACACAAACTCACTGTTTTCACCGTCCTGTAACTCGGCACCTGAGAGGTGTAGACCGTGTTTGAAAAAGCATTACGCTTGCGCTCCCAGCCTAGAGCATCAATCCCAGCACGATTCGCGTCTAACACAAACTCACTGTTTTCACCGTCCTGTAACTCGGCACCTGAGAGGTGTAGACCGTGTTTGAAAAAGCAATAAGCTTGCGCTCCCAGCCTAGAGCATGAATCAGAGCACGATTCGCGTCTAACACAAACTCACTGTTTTCACCGTCCTGTAACTCGGCACCTGAGAGGTGTAGACCGTGTTTGAAAAAGCAATAAGCTTGATCTCCCCGTCTAGAGCATGAATCAGAGCACGATTCGCGTCTAACACAAACTCACTGTTTTCACCGTCCTGTAACTCGGCACCTGAGAGGTGTAGACCGTGTTTGAAAAAGCAATAAGCTTGCGCTCCCAGCCTAGAGCATGAATCAGAGCACGATTCGCGTCTAACACAAACTCATTGTTTTTACCGTCCTGTAACTCGGCACCTGAGAGGTGTAGACCGTGTTTGAAAAAGCAATAAGCTTGCGATACCAGCCTAGAGCATGAATCAGAGCACGATTCGCGTCTAACACAAACTCATTGTTTTCACCGTCCTGTAACTCGGCACCTGAGAGGTGTAGACCGTGTTTGAAAAAGCAATAAGCTTGCGCTCCCAGCCTAGAGCATGAATCAGAGCACGATTCGCGTCTAACACAAACTCACTGTTTTTACCGTCCTGTAACTCGGCACCTGAGAGGTGTAGAGCGTGTTTGAAAAAGCATTAAGCTTGCGCTCCCAGCCTAGAGCATGAATCAGAGCACGATTCGCGTCTAACACAAACTCACTGTTTTCACCGTCCTGTAACTCGGCACCTGAGAGGTGTAGACCGTGTTTGAAAAAGCAATAAGCTTGAGCTCCCCGCCTAGAGCATGAATCAGAGCACGATTCGCGTCTAACACAAACTCACTGTTTTAACCGTCCTGTACCTCGGCACCTGAGAGGTGTAGACCGTGTTTGAAAAAGCAATAAGCTTGAGCTCCCAGCCTAGAGCATGAATCAGAGCACGATTCGCGTCTAACACAAACTCACTGTTTTCACCGTCCTGTAACTCGGCACCTGAGAGGTGTAGACCGTGTTTGAAAAAGCAATAAGCTTGCGCTCCCAGCCTAGAACTTGAATCAGAGCACGATTCGCGTCTAACACAAACTCACTGTTTTTACCGTCCTGTAACTCGGCACCTGAGAGGTGTAGACCGTGTTTGAAAAAGCAATAAGCTTGCGCTCCCAGCCTAGAGCATGAATCAGAGCACGATTCGCGTCTAACACAAACTCACTGTTTTCACCGTCCTGTAACTCGGCACCTGAGAGGTGTAGACCGTGTTTGAAAAAGCAATAAGCTTGAGCTCCCAGCCTAAAGCATGAATCAGAGCACGATTCGCGTCTAACACAAACTCACTGTTTTTACCGTCCTGTACCTCGGCACCTGAGAGGTGTAGACCGTGTTTGAAAAAGCATTACGCTTGCGCTCCCAGCCTAGAGCATCAATCCCAGCACGATTCGCGTCTAACACAAACTCACTGTTTTCACCGTCCTGTAACTCGGCACCTGAGAGGTGTAGACCGTGTTTGAAAAAGCAATAAGCTTGCGCTCCCAGCCTAGAGCATGAATCATAGCACGATTCGCGTCTAACACAAACTCACTGTTTTCACCGTCCTGTAACTCGGCACCTGAGAGGTGTAGACCGTGTTTGAAAAAGCAATAAGCTTGATCTCCCCGTCTAGAGCATGAATCAGAGCACGATTCACGTCTAACACAAACTCACTGTTTTCACCGTCCTGTACCTCGGCACCTGAGAGGTGTAGACCGTGTTTGAAAAAGCAATAAGCTTGAGCTCCCAGCCTAGAGCATGAATCAGAGCACGATTCGCGTCTAACACAAACTCACTGTTTTCACCGTCCTGTAACTCGGCACCTGAGAGGTGTAGACCGTGTTTGAAAAAGCAATAAGCTTGCGCTCCCAGCCTAGAGCATGAATCAGAGCACGATTCGCGTCTAACACAAACTCACTGTTTTCACCGTCCTGTAACTCGGCACCTGAGAGGTGTAGACCGTGTTTGAAAAAGCATTACGCTTGCGCTCCCAGCCTAGAGCATCAATCCCAGCACGATTCGCGTCTAACACAAACTCACTGTTTTCACCGTCCTGTAACTCGGCACTTGAGAGGTGTAGACCGTGTTTGAAAAAGCAATAAGCTTGTGCTCCCAGCCTAGAGCATGAATCAGAGCACGATTCGCGTCTAACACAAACTCACTGTTTTCACCGTCCTGTAACTCGGCACTTGAGAGGTGTAGACCGTGTTTGAAAAAGCAATAAGCTTGAGCTCCCAGCCTAGAGCATGAATTAGAGCACGATTCGCGTCTAACACAAACTCACTGTTTTCACCGTCCTGTAACTCGGCACCTGAGAGGTGTAGACCGTGTTTGAAAAAGCAATAAGCTTGCGCTCCCAGCCTAGAGCATGAATCAGAGCACGATTCGCGTCTAACACAAACTCACTGTTTTCACCGTCCTGTAACTCGGCACTTGAGAGGTGTAGACCGTGTTTGAAAAAGCAATAAGCTTGCGCTCCCAGCCTAGAGCATGAATCAGAGCACGATTCGCGTCTAACACAAACTCACTGTTTTTACCGTCCTGTAACTCGGCACCTGAGAGGTGTAGACCGTGTTTGAAAAAGCAATAAGCTTGCGCTCCCAGCCTAGAGCATGAATCAGAGCACGATTTGCGTCTAACACAAACTCAGTGTTTTCACCGTCCTGTAACTCGGCACCTGAGAGGTGTAGACCGTGTTTGAAAAAGCAATAAGCTTGATCTCCCCGTCTAGAGCATGAATCAGAGCACGATTCGCGTCTAACACAAACTCACTGTTTTCACCGTCCTGTAACTCGGCACCTGAGAGGTGTAGACCGTGTTTGAAAAAGCAATAAGCTTGATCTCCCCGTCTAGAGCATGAATCAGAGCACGATTCGCGTCTAACACAAACTCACTGTTTTCACCGTCCTGTACCTCGGCACCTGAGAGGTGTAGACCGTGTTTGAAAAAGCAATAAGCTTGAGCTCCCAGCCTAGAGCATGAATTAGAGCACGATTCGCGTCTAACACAAACTCACTGTTTTCACCGTCCTGTAACTCGGCACCTGAGAGGTGTAGACCGTGTTTGAAAAAGCAATAAGCTTGCGCTCCCAGCCTAGAGCATGAATCAGAGCACGATTCGCGTCTAACACAAACTCACTGTTTTCACCGTCCTGTAACTCGGCACCTGAGAGGTGTAGACCGTGTTTGAAAAAGCAATAAGCTTGAGCTCCCAGCCTAGAGCATGAATCAGAGCACGATTCGCGTCTAACACAAACTCACTGTTTTCACTGTCCTCTAACTCGGCACCTGAGAGGTGTAGACCGTGTTTGAAAAAGCAATAAGCTTGCGCTCCCAGCCTAGAGCATGAATCAGAGCACGATTCACGTCTAACACAAACTCACTGTTTTCACCGTCCTGTAACTCGGCACCTGAGAGGTGTAGACCGTGTTTGAAAAAGCAATAAGCTTGCGCTCCCAGCCTAGAGCATGAATCAGAGCACGATTCGCGTCTAACACAAACTCACTGTTTTCACCGTCCTGTAACTCGGCACCTGAGAGGTGTAGACCGTGTTTGAAAAAGCAATAAGCTTGATCTCCCCGTCTAGAGCATGAATCAGAGCACGATTCGCGTCTAACACAAACTCACTGTTTTCACCGTCCTGTACCTCGGCACCTGAGAGGTGTAGACCGTGTTTGAAAAAGCAATAAGCTTGAGCTCCCAGCCTAGAGCATGAATCAGAGCACGATTCGCGTCTAACACAAACTCACTGTTTTCACCGTCCTGTAACTCGGCACCTGAGAGGTGTAGACCGTGTTTGAAAAAGCAATAAGCTTGCGCTCCCAGCCTAGAGCATGAATCAGAGCACGATTCGCGTCTAACACAAACTCACTGTTTTCACCGTCCTGTAACTCGGCACCTGAGAGGTGTAGACCGTGTTTGAAAAAGCATTACGCTTGCGCTCCCAGCCTAGAGCATCAATCCCAGCACGATTCGCGTCTAACACAAACTCACTGTTTTCACCGTCCTGTAACTCGGCACCTGAGAGGTGTAGACCGTGTTTGAAAAAGCAATAAGCTTGCGCTCCCAGCCTAGAGCATGAATCAGAGCACGATTCGCGTCTAACACAAACTCACTGTTTTCACCGTCCTGTAACTCGGCACCTGAGAGGTGTAGACCGTGTTTGAAAAAGCAATAAGCTTGATCTCCCCGTCTAGAGCATGAATCAGAGCACGATTCGCGTCTAACACAAACTCACTGTTTTCACCGTCCTGTACCTCGGCACCTGAGAGGTGTAGACCGTGTTTGAAAAAGCAATAAGCTTGAGCTCCCAGCCTAGAGCATGAATCAGAGCACGATTCGCGTCTAACACAAACTCACTGTTTTCACTGTCCTCTAACTCGGCACCTGAGAGGTGTAGACCGTGTTTGAAAAAGCAATAAGCTTGCGCTCCCAGCCTAGAGCATGAATCAGAGCACGATTCGCGTCTAACACAAACTCACTGTTTTCACCGTCCTGTAACTCGGCACCTGAGAGGTGTAGACCGTGTTTGAAAAAGCAATAAGCTTGCGCTCCCAGCCTAGAGCATGAATCAGAGCACGATTCGCGTCTAACACAAACTCACTGTTTTCACCGTCCTGTAACTCGGCACCTGAGAGGTGTAGACCGTGTTTGAAAAAGCAATAAGCTTGATCTCCCCGTCTAGAGCATGAATCAGAGCACGATTCGCGTCTAACACAAACTCACTGTTTTCACCGTCCTGTACCTCGGCACCTGAGAGGTGTAGACCGTGTTTGAAAAAGCAATAAGCTTGAGCTCCCAGCCTAGAGCATGAATCAGAGCACGATTCGCGTCTAACACAAACTCACTGTTTTCACCGTCCTGTAACTCGGCACCTGAGAGGTGTAGACCGTGTTTGAAAAAGCAATAAGCTTGAGCTCCCAGCCTAGAGCATGAATCAGAGCACGATTCGCGTCTAACACAAACTCACTGTTTTCACCGTCCTGTAACTCGGCACCTGAGAGGTGTAGACCGTGTTTGAAAAAGCAATAAGCTTGCGCTCCCAGCCTAGAGCATGAATCAGAGCACGATTCGCGTCTAACACAAACTCACTGTTTTCACCGTCCTGTAACTCGGCACCTGAGAGGTGTAGACCGTGTTTGAAAAAGCATTACGCTTGCGCTCCCAGCCTAGAGCATCAATCCCAGCACGATTCGCGTCTAACACAAACTCACTGTTTTCACCGTCCTGTAACTCGGCACCTGAGAGGTGTAGACCGTGTTTGAAAAAGCAATAAGCTTGCGCTCCCAGCCTAGAGCATGAATCAGAGCACGATTCGCGTCTAACACAAACTCAGTGTTTTCACCGTCCTGTAACTCGGCACCTGAGAGGTGTAGACCGTGTTTGAAAAAGCAATAAGCTTGATCTCCCCGTCTAGAGCATGAATCAGAGCACGATTCGCGTCTAACACAAACTCACTGTTTTCACCGTCCTGTACCTCGGCACCTGAGAGGTGTAGACCGTGTTTGAAAAAGCAATAAGCTTGAGCTCCCAGCCTAGAGCATGAATCAGAGCACGATTTGCGTCTAACACAAACTCAGTGTTTTCACCGTCCTGTAACTCGGCACCTGAGAGGTGTAGACCGTGTTTGAAAAAGCAATAAGCTTGCGCTCCCAGCCTAGAGCATGAATCAGAGCACGATTCGCGTCTAACACAAACTCACTGTTTTCACCGTCCTGTAACTCGGCACCTGAGAGGTGTAGACCGTGTTTGAAAGAGCATTACGCTTGCGCTCCCAGCCTAGAGCATCAATCCCAGCACGATTCGCGTCTAACACAAACTCACTGTTTTCACCGTCCTGTAACTCGGCACCTGAGAGGTGTAGACCGTGTTTGAAAAAGCAATAAGCTTGCGCTCCCAGCCTAGAGCATGAATCAGAGCACGATTTGCGTCTAACACAAACTCAGTGTTTTCACCGTCCTGTAACTCGGCACCTGAGAGGTGTAGACCGTGTTTGAAAAAGCAATAAGCTTGCGCTGCCAGCCTAGAGCATGAATCAGAGCACGATTCGGGTCTAACACAAACTCACTGTTTTCACCGTCCTGTAACTCGGCACCTGAGAGATGTAGACCGTGTTTGAAAAAGCAATAAGCTTGCGCTCCCAGCCTAGAGCATGAATCAGAGCTCGATTCGCGTCTCACACAAACTCACTGTTTTCACCGTCCTGTAACTCGGCACTTGAGAGGTGTAGACCGTGTTTGAAAAAGCAATAAGCTTGCGCTCCCTGCCTAGAGCATGAATCAGAGCACGATTCGCGTCTAACACAAACTCACTGTTTTCACCGTCCTGTAACTCGGCACCTGAGAGGTGTAGACCGTGTTTGAAAAAGCAATAAGCTTGCTCTCCCAGCCTAGAGCATGAATCATAGCACGATTCGCGTCTAACACAAACTCACTGTTTTCACCGTCCTGTAACTCGGCACCTGAGAGGTGTAGACCGTGTTTGAAAAAGCAATAAGCTTGCGCTCCCAGCCTAGAGCATGAATCAGAGCACGATTCGCGTCTAACACAAACTCATTGTTTTTACCGTCCTGTAACTCGGCACCTGAGAGGTGTAGACCGTGTTTGAAAAAGCAATAAGCTTGCGATACCAGCCTAGAGCATGAATCAGAGCACGATTCGCATCTAACACAAACTCATTGTTTTCACCGTCCTGTAACTCGGCACCTGAGAGGTGTAGACCGTGTTTGAAAAAGCAATAAGCTTGCGCTCCCAGCCTAGAGCATGAATCAGAGCACGATTCGCGTCTAACACAAACTCACTGTTTTTACCGTCCTGTAACTCGGCACCTGAGAGGTGTAAAGCGTGTTTGAAAAAGCATTAAGCTTGCGCTCCCAGCCTAGAGCATGAATCAGAGCACGATTCGCGTCTAACACAAACTCACTGTTTTCACCGTCCTGTAACTCGGCACCTGAGAGGTGTAGACCGTGTTTGAAAAAGCAATAAGCTTGAGCTCCCCGCCTAGCGCATGAATCAGAGCACGATTCGCGTCTAACACAAACTCACTGTTTTCACCGTCCTGTACCTCGGCACCTGAGAGGTGTAGACCGTGTTTGAAAAAGCAATAAGCTTGAGCTCCCAGCCTAGAGCATGAATCAGAGCACGATTCGCGTCTAACACAAACTCACTGTTTTCACCGTCCTGTAACTCGGCACCTGAGAGGTGTAGACCGTGTTTGAAAAAGCAATAAGCTTGCGCTCCCAGCCTAGAACTTGAATCAGAGCACGATTCGCGTCTAACACAAACTCACTGTTTTTACCGTCCTGTAACTCGGCACCTGAGAGGTGTAGACCGTGTTTGAAAAAGCAATAAGCTTGCGCTCCCAGCCTAGAGCATGAATCAGAGCACGATTCGCGTCTAACACAAACTCACTGTTTTCACCGTCCTGTAACTCGGCACCTGAGAGGTGTAGACCGTGTTTGAAAAAGCAATAAGCTTGCGCTCCCAGCCTAGAGCATGAATCAGAGCACGATTCGCGTCTAACACAAACTCACTGTTTTCACCGTCCTGTAACTCGGCACCTTAGAGGTGTAGACCGTGTGTGAAAAAGCAATAAGCTTGCGCTCCCAGCCTAGAGCATGAATCAGAGCACGATTCGCGTCTAACACAAACTCACTGTTTTTACCGTCCTGTAACTCGGCACCTGAGAGGTGTAGACCGTGTTTGAAAAAGCATTACGCTTGCGCTCCCAGCCTAGAGCATCAATCCCAGCACGATGCGCGTCTAACACAAACTCACTGTTTTCACCGTCCTGTAACTCGGCACCTGAGAGGTGTAGACCGTGTTTGAAAAAGCAATAAGCTTGCGCTCCCAGCCTAGAGCATGAATCAGAGCACGATTCGCGTCTAACACAAACTCACTGTTTTCACCGTCCTGTAACTCGGCACCTGAGAGGTGTAGACCGTGTTTGAAAAAGCAATAAGCTTGATCTCCCCGTCTAGAGCATGAATCAGAGCACGATTCGCGTCTAACACAAACTCACTGTTTTCACCGTCCTGTACCTCGGCACCTGAGAGTTGTAGACCGTGTTTGAAAAAGCAATAAGCTTGAGCTCCCAGCCTAGAGCATGAATCAGAGCACGATTCGCGTCTAACACAAACTCAGTGTTTTCACCGTCCTGTAACTCGGCACCTGAGAGGTGTAGACCGTGTTTGAAAAAGCAATAAGCTTGCGCTCCCAGCCTAGAGCACGAATCAGAGCACGATTCGCGTCTAACACAAACTCACTGTTTTCACCGTCCTGTAACTCGGCACCTGAGAGGTGTAGACCGTGTTTGAAAAAGCATTACGCTTGCGCTCCCAGCCTAGAGCATCAATCCCAGCACGATTCGCGTCTAACACAAACTCACTGTTTTCACCGTCCTGTAACTCGGCACCTGAGAGGTGTAGACCGTGTTTGAAAAAGCAATAAGCTTGCGCTCCCAGCCTAGAGCATGAATCAGAGCACGATTCGCGTCTAACACAAACTCACTGTTTTCACCGTCCTGTAACTCGGCACCTGAGAGGTGTAGGCCGTGTTTGAAAAAGCAATAAGCTTGATCTCCCCGTCTAGAGCATGAATCAGAGCACGATTCGCGTCTAACACAAACTCACTGTTTTCACCGTCCTGTACCTCGGCACCTGAGAGGTGTAGACCGTGTTTGAAAAAGCAATAAGCTTGAGCTCCCAGCCTAGAGCATGAATCAGAGCACGATTCGCGTCTAACACAAACTCACTGTTTTCACCGTCCTGTAACTCGGCACCTGAGAGGTGTAGACCGTGTTTGAAAAAGCAATAAGCTTGCGCTCCTAGCCTAGAGCATGAATCAGAGCACGATTCGCGTCTAACACAAACTCACTGTTTTCACCGTCCTGTAACTCGGCACCTGAGAGGTGTAGACCGTGTTTGAAAAAGCAATAAGCTTGCGCTCCCAGCCTAGAGCATGAATCAGAGCACGATTCGCGTCTAACACAAACTCACTGTTTTCACCGTCCTGTAACTCGGCACCTGAGAGGTGTAGACCGTGTTTGAAAAAGCATTACGCTTGCGCTCCCAGCCTAGAGCATCAATCCCAGCACGATTCGCGTCTAACACAAACTCACTGTTTTCACCGTCCTGTAACTCGGCACCTGAGAGGTGTAGACCGTGTTTGAAAAAGCAATAAGCTTGCGCTCCCAGCCTAGAGCATGAATCAGAGCACGATTCGCGTCTAACACAAACTCACTGTTTTTACCGTCCTGTAACTCGGCACCTGAGAGGTGTAGACCGTGTTTGAAAAAGCATTAAGCTTGCGCTCCCAGCCTAGAGCATGAATCAGAGCACGATTCGCGTCTAACACAAACTCACTGTTTTCACCGTCCTGTAACTCGGCACCTGAGAGGTGTAGACCGTGTTTGAAAAAGCAATAAGCTTGATCTCCCCGTCTAGAGCATGAATCAGAGCACGATTCGCGTCTAACACAAACTCACTGTTTTCACCGTCCTGTAACTCGGCACCTGAGAGGTGTAGACCGTGTTTAAAAAAGCAATAAGCTTGATCTCCCCGTCTAGAGCATGAATCAGAGCACGATTCGCGTCTAACACAAACTCACTGTTTTCACCGTCCTGTACCTCGGCACCTGAGAGGTGTAGACCGTGTTTGAAAAAGCAATAAGCTTGAGCTCCCAGCCTAGAGCATGAATTAGAGCACGATTCGCGTCTAACACAAACTCACTGTTTTCACCGTCCTGTAACTCGGCACCTGAGAGGTGTAGACCGTGTTTGAAAAAGCAATAAGCTTGCGCTCCCAGCCTAGAGCATGAATCAGAGCACGATTCGCGTCTAACACAAACTCACTGTTTTCACCGTCCTGTAACTCGGCACTTGAGAGGTGTAGACCGTGTTTGAAAAAGCAATAAGCTTGCGCTCCCAGCCTAGAGCATGAATCAGAGCACGATTCGCGTCTAACACAAACTCACTGTTTTTACCGTCCTGTAACTCGGCACCTGAGAGGTGTAGACCGTGTTTGAAAAAGCAATAAGCTTGCGCTCCCAGCCTAGAGCATGAATCAGAGCACGATTTGCGTCTAACACAAACTCAGTGTTTTCACCGTCCTGTAACTCGGCACCTGAGAGGTGTAGACCGTGTTTGAAAAAGCAATAAGCTTGATCTCCCCGTCTAGAGCATGAATCAGAGCACGATTCGCGTCTAACACAAACTCACTGTTTTCACCGTCCTGTAACTCGGCACCTGAGAGGTGTAGACCGTGTTTGAAAAAGCAATAAGCTTGATCTCCCCGTCTAGAGCATGAATCAGAGCACGATTCGCGTCTAACACAAACTCACTGTTTTCACCGTCCTGTACCTCGGCACCTGAGAGGTGTAGACCGTGTTTGAAAAAGCAATAAGCTTGAGCTCCCAGCCTAGAGCATGAATTAGAGCACGATTCGCGTCTAACACAAACTCACTGTTTTCACCGTCCTGTAACTCGGCACCTGAGAGGTGTAGACCGTGTTTGAAAAAGCAATAAGCTTGCGCTCCCAGCCTAGAGCATGAATCAGAGCACGATTCGCGTCTAACACAAACTCACTGTTTTCACCGTCCTGTAACTCGGCACCTGAGAGGTGTAGACCGTGTTTGAAAAAGCAATAAGCTTGAGCTCCCAGCCTAGAGCATGAATCAGAGCACGATTCGCGTCTAACACAAACTCACTGTTTTCACTGTCCTCTAACTCGGCACCTGAGAGGTGTAGACCGTGTTTGAAAAAGCAATAAGCTTGCGCTCCCAGCCTAGAGCATGAATCAGAGCACGATTCACGTCTAACACAAACTCACTGTTTTCACCGTCCTGTAACTCGGCACCTGAGAGGTGTAGACCGTGTTTGAAAAAGCAATAAGCTTGCGCTCCCAGCCTAGAGCATGAATCAGAGCACGATTCGCGTCTAACACAAACTCACTGTTTTCACCGTCCTGTAACTCGGCACCTGAGAGGTGTAGACCGTGTTTGAAAAAGCAATAAGCTTGATCTCCCCGTCTAGAGCATGAATCAGAGCACGATTCGCGTCTAACACAAACTCACTGTTTTCACCGTCCTGTACCTCGGCACCTGAGAGGTGTAGACCGTGTTTGAAAAAGCAATAAGCTTGAGCTCCCAGCCTAGAGCATGAATCAGAGCACGATTCGCGTCTAACACAAACTCACTGTTTTCACCGTCCTGTAACTCGGCACCTGAGAGGTGTAGACCGTGTTTGAAAAAGCAATAAGCTTGCGCTCCCAGCCTAGAGCATGAATCAGAGCACGATTCGCGTCTAACACAAACTCACTGTTTTCACCGTCCTGTAACTCGGCACCTGAGAGGTGTAGACCGTGTTTGAAAAAGCATTACGCTTGCGCTCCCAGCCTAGAGCATCAATCCCAGCACGATTCGCGTCTAACACAAACTCACTGTTTTCACCGTCCTGTAACTCGGCACCTGAGAGGTGTAGACCGTGTTTGAAAAAGCAATAAGCTTGCGCTCCCAGCCTAGAGCATGAATCAGAGCACGATTCGCGTCTAACACAAACTCACTGTTTTCACCGTCCTGTAACTCGGCACCTGAGAGGTGTAGACCGTGTTTGAAAAAGCAATAAGCTTGATCTCCCCGTCTAGAGCATGAATCAGAGCACGATTCGCGTCTAACACAAACTCACTGTTTTCACCGTCCTGTACCTCGGCACCTGAGAGGTGTAGACCGTGTTTGAAAAAGCAATAAGCTTGAGCTCCCAGCCTAGAGCATGAATCAGAGCACGATTCGCGTCTAACACAAACTCACTGTTTTCACTGTCCTCTAACTCGGCACCTGAGAGGTGTAGACCGTGTTTGAAAAAGCAATAAGCTTGCGCTCCCAGCCTAGAGCATGAATCAGAGCACGATTCGCGTCTAACACAAACTCACTGTTTTCACCGTCCTGTAACTCGGCACCTGAGAGGTGTAGACCGTGTTTGAAAAAGCAATAAGCTTGCGCTCCCAGCCTAGAGCATGAATCAGAGCACGATTCGCGTCTAACACAAACTCACTGTTTTCACCGTCCTGTAACTCGGCACCTGAGAGGTGTAGACCGTGTTTGAAAAAGCAATAAGCTTGATCTCCCCGTCTAGAGCATGAATCAGAGCACGATTCGCGTCTAACACAAACTCACTGTTTTCACCGTCCTGTACCTCGGCACCTGAGAGGTGTAGACCGTGTTTGAAAAAGCAATAAGCTTGAGCTCCCAGCCTAGAGCATGAATCAGAGCACGATTCGCGTCTAACACAAACTCACTGTTTTCACCGTCCTGTAACTCGGCACCTGAGAGGTGTAGACCGTGTTTGAAAAAGCAATAAGCTTGAGCTCCCAGCCTAGAGCATGAATCAGAGCACGATTCGCGTCTAACACAAACTCACTGTTTTCACCGTCCTGTAACTCGGCACCTGAGAGGTGTAGACCGTGTTTGAAAAAGCAATAAGCTTGCGCTCCCAGCCTAGAGCATGAATCAGAGCACGATTCGCGTCTAACACAAACTCACTGTTTTCACCGTCCTGTAACTCGGCACCTGAGAGGTGTAGACCGTGTTTGAAAAAGCATTACGCTTGCGCTCCCAGCCTAGAGCATCAATCCCAGCACGATTCGCGTCTAACACAAACTCACTGTTTTCACCGTCCTGTAACTCGGCACCTGAGAGGTGTAGACCGTGTTTGAAAAAGCAATAAGCTTGCGCTCCCAGCCTAGAGCATGAATCAGAGCACGATTCGCGTCTAACACAAACTCAGTGTTTTCACCGTCCTGTAACTCGGCACCTGAGAGGTGTAGACCGTGTTTGAAAAAGCAATAAGCTTGATCTCCCCGTCTAGAGCATGAATCAGAGCACGATTCGCGTCTAACACAAACTCACTGTTTTCACCGTCCTGTACCTCGGCACCTGAGAGGTGTAGACCGTGTTTGAAAAAGCAATAAGCTTGAGCTCCCAGCCTAGAGCATGAATCAGAGCACGATTTGCGTCTAACACAAACTCAGTGTTTTCACCGTCCTGTAACTCGGCACCTGAGAGGTGTAGACCGTGTTTGAAAAAGCAATAAGCTTGCGCTCCCAGCCTAGAGCATGAATCAGAGCACGATTCGCGTCTAACACAAACTCACTGTTTTCACCGTCCTGTAACTCGGCACCTGAGAGGTGTAGACCGTGTTTGAAAGAGCATTACGCTTGCGCTCCCAGCCTAGAGCATCAATCCCAGCACGATTCGCGTCTAACACAAACTCACTGTTTTCACCGTCCTGTAACTCGGCACCTGAGAGGTGTAGACCGTGTTTGAAAAAGCAATAAGCTTGCGCTCCCAGCCTAGAGCATGAATCAGAGCACGATTTGCGTCTAACACAAACTCAGTGTTTTCACCGTCCTGTAACTCGGCACCTGAGAGGTGTAGACCGTGTTTGAAAAAGCAATAAGCTTGCGCTGCCAGCCTAGAGCATGAATCAGAGCACGATTCGGGTCTAACACAAACTCACTGTTTTCACCGTCCTGTAACTCGGCACCTGAGAGATGTAGACCGTGTTTGAAAAAGCAATAAGCTTGCGCTCCCAGCCTAGAGCATGAATCAGAGCTCGATTCGCGTCTCACACAAACTCACTGTTTTCACCGTCCTGTAACTCGGCACTTGAGAGGTGTAGACCGTGTTTGAAAAAGCAATAAGCTTGCGCTCCCTGCCTAGAGCATGAATCAGAGCACGATTCGCGTCTAACACAAACTCACTGTTTTCACCGTCCTGTAACTCGGCACCTGAGAGGTGTAGACCGTGTTTGAAAAAGCAATAAGCTTGCTCTCCCAGCCTAGAGCATGAATCATAGCACGATTCGCGTCTAACACAAACTCACTGTTTTCACCGTCCTGTAACTCGGCACCTGAGAGGTGTAGACCGTGTTTGAAAAAGCAATAAGCTTGCGCTCCCAGCCTAGAGCATGAATCAGAGCACGATTCGCGTCTAACACAAACTCATTGTTTTTACCGTCCTGTAACTCGGCACCTGAGAGGTGTAGACCGTGTTTGAAAAAGCAATAAGCTTGCGATACCAGCCTAGAGCATGAATCAGAGCACGATTCGCATCTAACACAAACTCATTGTTTTCACCGTCCTGTAACTCGGCACCTGAGAGGTGTAGACCGTGTTTGAAAAAGCAATAAGCTTGCGCTCCCAGCCTAGAGCATGAATCAGAGCACGATTCGCGTCTAACACAAACTCACTGTTTTCACCGTCCTGTAACTCGGCACCTGAGAGGTGTAGACCGTGTTTGAAAAAGCATTACGCTTGCGCTCCCAGCCTAGAGCATCAATCCCAGCACGATTCGCGTCTAACACAAACTCACTGTTTTCACCGTCCTGTAACT
Source organism: Eleutherodactylus coqui (assembly GCF_035609145.1). Lineage (NCBI taxonomy): Eukaryota > Metazoa > Chordata > Amphibia > Anura > Eleutherodactylidae > Eleutherodactylus > Eleutherodactylus coqui. Next base: position 16,699 of record NW_027102101.1, read on the forward strand.
CGGCACCTGAGAGGTGTAGACCGTGTTTGAAAAAGCAATAAGCTTGCGCTCCCAGCCTAGAGCATGAATCAGAGCACGATTCGCGTCTAACACAAACTCACTGTTTTCACCGTCCTGTAACTCGGCACCTGAGAGGTGTAGACCGTGTTTGAAAAAGCAATAAGCTTGATCTCCCCGTCTAGAGCATGAATCAGAGCACGATTCGCGTCTAACACAAACTCACTGTTTTCACCGTCCTGTACCTCGGCACCTGAGAGGTGTAGACCGTGTTTGAAAAAGCAATAAGCTTGAGCTCCCAGCCTAGAGCATGAATCAGAGCACGATTCGCGTCTAACACAAACTCACTGTTTTCACTGTCCTCTAACTCGGCACCTGAGAGGTGTAGACCGTGTTTGAAAAAGCAATAAGCTTGCGCTCCCAGCCTAGAGCATGAATCAGAGCACGATTCGCGTCTAACACAAACTCACTGTTTTCACCGTCCTGTAACTCGGCACCTGAGAGGTGTAGACCGTGTTTGAAAAAGCAATAAGCTTGCGCTCCCAGCCTAGAGCATGAATCAGAGCACGATTCGCGTCTAACACAAACTCACTGTTTTCACCGTCCTGTAACTCGGCACCTGAGAGGTGTAGACCGTGTTTGAAAAAGCAATAAGCTTGATCTCCCCGTCTAGAGCATGAATCAGAGCACGATTCGCGTCTAACACAAACTCACTGTTTTCACCGTCCTGTACCTCGGCACCTGAGAGGTGTAGACCGTGTTTGAAAAAGCAATAAGCTTGAGCTCCCAGCCTAGAGCATGAATCAGAGCACGATTCGCGTCTAACACAAACTCACTGTTTTCACCGTCCTGTAACTCGGCACCTGAGAGGTGTAGACCGTGTTTGAAAAAGCAATAAGCTTGAGCTCCCAGCCTAGAGCATGAATCAGAGCACGATTCGCGTCTAACACAAACTCACTGTTTTCACCGTCCTGTAACTCGGCACCTGAGAGGTGTAGACCGTGTTTGAAAAAGCAATAAGCTTGCGCTCCCAGCCTAGAGCATGAATCAGAGCACGATTCGCGTCTAACACAAACTCACTGTTTTCACCGTCCTGTAACTCGGCACCTGAGAGGTGTAGACCGTGTTTGAAAAAGCATTACGCTTGCGCTCCCAGCCTAGAGCATCAATCCCAGCACGATTCGCGTCTAACACAAACTCACTGTTTTCACCGTCCTGTAACTCGGCACCTGAGAGGTGTAGACCGTGTTTGAAAAAGCAATAAGCTTGCGCTCCCAGCCTAGAGCATGAATCAGAGCACGATTCGCGTCTAACACAAACTCAGTGTTTTCACCGTCCTGTAACTCGGCACCTGAGAGGTGTAGACCGTGTTTGAAAAAGCAATAAGCTTGATCTCCCCGTCTAGAGCATGAATCAGAGCACGATTCGCGTCTAACACAAACTCACTGTTTTCACCGTCCTGTACCTCGGCACCTGAGAGGTGTAGACCGTGTTTGAAAAAGCAATAAGCTTGAGCTCCCAGCCTAGAGCATGAATCAGAGCACGATTTGCGTCTAACACAAACTCAGTGTTTTCACCGTCCTGTAACTCGGCACCTGAGAGGTGTAGACCGTGTTTGAAAAAGCAATAAGCTTGCGCTCCCAGCCTAGAGCATGAATCAGAGCACGATTCGCGTCTAACACAAACTCACTGTTTTCACCGTCCTGTAACTCGGCACCTGAGAGGTGTAGACCGTGTTTGAAAGAGCATTACGCTTGCGCTCCCAGCCTAGAGCATCAATCCCAGCACGATTCGCGTCTAACACAAACTCACTGTTTTCACCGTCCTGTAACTCGGCACCTGAGAGGTGTAGACCGTGTTTGAAAAAGCAATAAGCTTGCGCTCCCAGCCTAGAGCATGAATCAGAGCACGATTTGCGTCTAACACAAACTCAGTGTTTTCACCGTCCTGTAACTCGGCACCTGAGAGGTGTAGACCGTGTTTGAAAAAGCAATAAGCTTGCGCTGCCAGCCTAGAGCATGAATCAGAGCACGATTCGGGTCTAACACAAACTCACTGTTTTCACCGTCCTGTAACTCGGCACCTGAGAGATGTAGACCGTGTTTGAAAAAGCAATAAGCTTGCGCTCCCAGCCTAGAGCATGAATCAGAGCTCGATTCGCGTCTCACACAAACTCACTGTTTTCACCGTCCTGTAACTCGGCACTTGAGAGGTGTAGACCGTGTTTGAAAAAGCAATAAGCTTGCGCTCCCTGCCTAGAGCATGAATCAGAGCACGATTCGCGTCTAACACAAACTCACTGTTTTCACCGTCCTGTAACTCGGCACCTGAGAGGTGTAGACCGTGTTTGAAAAAGCAATAAGCTTGCTCTCCCAGCCTAGAGCATGAATCATAGCACGATTCGCGTCTAACACAAACTCACTGTTTTCACCGTCCTGTAACTCGGCACCTGAGAGGTGTAGACCGTGTTTGAAAAAGCAATAAGCTTGCGCTCCCAGCCTAGAGCATGAATCAGAGCACGATTCGCGTCTAACACAAACTCATTGTTTTTACCGTCCTGTAACTCGGCACCTGAGAGGTGTAGACCGTGTTTGAAAAAGCAATAAGCTTGCGATACCAGCCTAGAGCATGAATCAGAGCACGATTCGCATCTAACACAAACTCATTGTTTTCACCGTCCTGTAACTCGGCACCTGAGAGGTGTAGACCGTGTTTGAAAAAGCAATAAGCTTGCGCTCCCAGCCTAGAGCATGAATCAGAGCACGATTCGCGTCTAACACAAACTCACTGTTTTTACCGTCCTGTAACTCGGCACCTGAGAGGTGTAAAGCGTGTTTGAAAAAGCATTAAGCTTGCGCTCCCAGCCTAGAGCATGAATCAGAGCACGATTCGCGTCTAACACAAACTCACTGTTTTCACCGTCCTGTAACTCGGCACCTGAGAGGTGTAGACCGTGTTTGAAAAAGCAATAAGCTTGAGCTCCCCGCCTAGCGCATGAATCAGAGCACGATTCGCGTCTAACACAAACTCACTGTTTTCACCGTCCTGTACCTCGGCACCTGAGAGGTGTAGACCGTGTTTGAAAAAGCAATAAGCTTGAGCTCCCAGCCTAGAGCATGAATCAGAGCACGATTCGCGTCTAACACAAACTCACTGTTTTCACCGTCCTGTAACTCGGCACCTGAGAGGTGTAGACCGTGTTTGAAAAAGCAATAAGCTTGCGCTCCCAGCCTAGAACTTGAATCAGAGCACGATTCGCGTCTAACACAAACTCACTGTTTTTACCGTCCTGTAACTCGGCACCTGAGAGGTGTAGACCGTGTTTGAAAAAGCAATAAGCTTGCGCTCCCAGCCTAGAGCATGAATCAGAGCACGATTCGCGTCTAACACAAACTCACTGTTTTCACCGTCCTGTAACTCGGCACCTGAGAGGTGTAGACCGTGTTTGAAAAAGCAATAAGCTTGCGCTCCCAGCCTAGAGCATGAATCAGAGCACGATTCGCGTCTAACACAAACTCACTGTTTTCACCGTCCTGTAACTCGGCACCTTAGAGGTGTAGACCGTGTGTGAAAAAGCAATAAGCTTGCGCTCCCAGCCTAGAGCATGAATCAGAGCACGATTCGCGTCTAACACAAACTCACTGTTTTTACCGTCCTGTAACTCGGCACCTGAGAGGTGTAGACCGTGTTTGAAAAAGCATTACGCTTGCGCTCCCAGCCTAGAGCATCAATCCCAGCACGATGCGCGTCTAACACAAACTCACTGTTTTCACCGTCCTGTAACTCGGCACCTGAGAGGTGTAGACCGTGTTTGAAAAAGCAATAAGCTTGCGCTCCCAGCCTAGAGCATGAATCAGAGCACGATTCGCGTCTAACACAAACTCACTGTTTTCACCGTCCTGTAACTCGGCACCTGAGAGGTGTAGACCGTGTTTGAAAAAGCAATAAGCTTGATCTCCCCGTCTAGAGCATGAATCAGAGCACGATTCGCGTCTAACACAAACTCACTGTTTTCACCGTCCTGTACCTCGGCACCTGAGAGTTGTAGACCGTGTTTGAAAAAGCAATAAGCTTGAGCTCCCAGCCTAGAGCATGAATCAGAGCACGATTCGCGTCTAACACAAACTCAGTGTTTTCACCGTCCTGTAACTCGGCACCTGAGAGGTGTAGACCGTGTTTGAAAAAGCAATAAGCTTGCGCTCCCAGCCTAGAGCACGAATCAGAGCACGATTCGCGTCTAACACAAACTCACTGTTTTCACCGTCCTGTAACTCGGCACCTGAGAGGTGTAGACCGTGTTTGAAAAAGCATTACGCTTGCGCTCCCAGCCTAGAGCATCAATCCCAGCACGATTCGCGTCTAACACAAACTCACTGTTTTCACCGTCCTGTAACTCGGCACCTGAGAGGTGTAGACCGTGTTTGAAAAAGCAATAAGCTTGCGCTCCCAGCCTAGAGCATGAATCAGAGCACGATTCGCGTCTAACACAAACTCACTGTTTTCACCGTCCTGTAACTCGGCACCTGAGAGGTGTAGGCCGTGTTTGAAAAAGCAATAAGCTTGATCTCCCCGTCTAGAGCATGAATCAGAGCACGATTCGCGTCTAACACAAACTCACTGTTTTCACCGTCCTGTACCTCGGCACCTGAGAGGTGTAGACCGTGTTTGAAAAAGCAATAAGCTTGAGCTCCCAGCCTAGAGCATGAATCAGAGCACGATTCGCGTCTAACACAAACTCACTGTTTTCACCGTCCTGTAACTCGGCACCTGAGAGGTGTAGACCGTGTTTGAAAAAGCAATAAGCTTGCGCTCCTAGCCTAGAGCATGAATCAGAGCACGATTCGCGTCTAACACAAACTCACTGTTTTCACCGTCCTGTAACTCGGCACCTGAGAGGTGTAGACCGTGTTTGAAAAAGCAATAAGCTTGCGCTCCCAGCCTAGAGCATGAATCAGAGCACGATTCGCGTCTAACACAAACTCACTGTTTTCACCGTCCTGTAACTCGGCACCTGAGAGGTGTAGACCGTGTTTAAAAAAGCATTACGCTTGCGCTCCCAGCCTAGAGCATCAATCCCAGCACGATTCGCGTCTAACACAAACTCACTGTTTTCACCGTCCTGTAACTCGGCACCTGAGAGGTGTAGACCGTGTTTGAAAAAGCAATAAGCTTGCGCTCCCAGCCTAGAGCATGAATCAGAGCACGATTCGCGTCTAACACAAACTCACTGTTTTCACCGTCCTGTAACTCGGCACCTGAGAGGTGTAGACCGTGTTTGAAAAAGCAATAAGCTTGATCTCCCCGTCTAGAGCATGAATCAGAGCACGATTCGCGTCTAACACAAACTCACTGTTTTCACCGTCCTGTACCTCGGCACCTGAGAGGTGTAGACCGTGTTTGAAAAAGCAATAAGCTTGAGCTCCCAGCCTAGAGCATGAATCAGAGCACGATTCGCGTCTAACACAAACTCACTGTTTTCACCGTCCTGTAACTCGGCACCTGAGAGGTGTAGACCGTGTTTGAAAAAGCAATAAGCTTGCGCTCCCAGCCTAGAGCATGAATCAGAGCACGATTCGCGTCTAACACAAACTCACTGTTTTCACCGTCCTGTAACTCGGCACCTGAGAGGTGTAGACCGTGTTTGAAAAAGCATTACGCTTGCGCTCCCAGCCTAGAGCATCAATCCCAGCACGATTCGCGTCTAACACAAACTCACTGTTTTCACCGTCCTGTAACTCGGCACCTGAGAGGTGTAGACCGTGTTTGAAAAAGCAATAAGCTTGCGCTCCCAGCCTAGAGCATGAATCAGAGCACGATTTGCGTCTAACACAAACTCAGTGTTTTCACCGTCCTGTAACTCGGCACCTGAGAGGTGTAGACCGTGTTTGAAAAAGCAATAAGCTTGATCTCCCCGTCTAGAGCATGAATCAGAGCACGATTCGCGTCTAACACAAACTCACTGTTTTCACCGTCCTGTACCTCGGCACCTGAGAGGTGTAGACCGTGTTTGAAAAAGCAATAAGCTTGAGCTCCCAGCCTAGAGCATGAATCAGAGCACGATTCGCGTCTAACACAAACTCAGTATTTTCACCGTCCTGTAACTCGGCACCTGAGAGGTGTAGACCGTGTTTGAAAAAGCAATAAGCTTGCGCTCCCAGCCTAGAGCATGAATCAGAGCACGATTCGCGTCTAACACAAACTCACTGTTTTCACCGTCCTGTAACTCGGCACCTGAGAGGTGTAGACCGTGTTTGAAAAAGCATTACGCTTGCGCTCCCAGCCTAGAGCATCAATCCCAGCACGATTCGCGTCTAACACAAACTCACTGTTTTCACCGTCCTGTAACTCGGCACCTGAGAGGTGTAGACCGTGTTTGAAAAAGCAATAAGCTTGCGCTCCCAGCCTAGAGCATGAATCAGAGCACGATTCGCGTCTAACACAAACTCACTGTTTTCACCGTCCTGTAACTCGGCACCTGAGAGGTGTAGACCGTGTTTGAAAAAGCAATAAGCTTGATCTCCCCGTCTAGAGCATGAATCAGAGCACGATTCGCGTCTAACACAAACTCACTGTTTTCACCGTCCTGTACCTCGGCACCTGAGAGGTGTAGACCGTGTTTGAAAAAGCAATAAGCTTGAGCTCCCAGCCTAGAGCATGAATCAGAGCACGATTCGCGTCTAACACAAACTCACTGTTTTCACCGTCCTGTAACTCGGCACCTGAGAGGTGTAGACCGTGTTTGAAAAAGCAATAAGCTTGCGCTCCTAGCCTAGAGCATGAATCAGAGCACGATTCGCGTCTAACACAAACTCACTGTTTTCACCGTCCTGTAACTCGGCACCTGAGAGGTGTAGACCGTGTTTGAAAAAGCAATAAGCTTGCGCTCCCAGCCTAGAGCATGAATCAGAGCACGATTCGCGTCTAACACAAACTCACTGTTTTCACCGTCCTGTAACTCGGCACCTGAGAGGTGTAGACCGTGTTTAAAAAAGCATTACGCTTGCGCTCCCAGCCTAGAGCATCAATCCCAGCACGATTCGCGTCTAACACAAACTCACTGTTTTCACCGTCCTGTAACTCGGCACCTGAGAGGTGTAGACCGTGTTTGAAAAAGCAATAAGCTTGCGCTCCCAGCCTAGAGCATGAATCAGAGCACGATTCGCGTCTAACACAAACTCACTGTTTTCACCGTCCTGTAACTCGGCACCTGAGAGGTGTAGACCGTGTTTGAAAAAGCAATAAGCTTGATCTCCCCGTCTAGAGCATGAATCAGAGCACGATTCGCGTCTAACACAAACTCACTGTTTTCACCGTCCTGTACCTCGGCACCTGAGAGGTGTAGACCGTGTTTGAAAAAGCAATAAGCTTGAGCTCCCAGCCTAGAGCATGAATCAGAGCACGATTCGCGTCTAACACAAACTCACTGTTTTCACCGTCCTGTAACTCGGCACCTGAGAGGTGTAGACCGTGTTTGAAAAAGCAATAAGCTTGCGCTCCCAGCCTAGAGCATGAATCAGAGCACGATTCGCGTCTAACACAAACTCACTGTTTTCACCGTCCTGTAACTCGGCACCTGAGAGGTGTAGACCGTGTTTGAAAAAGCATTACGCTTGCGCTCCCAGCCTAGAGCATCAATCCCAGCACGATTCGCGTCTAACACAAACTCACTGTTTTCACCGTCCTGTAACTCGGCACCTGAGAGGTGTAGACCGTGTTTGAAAAAGCAATAAGCTTGCGCTCCCAGCCTAGAGCATGAATCAGAGCACGATTTGCGTCTAACACAAACTCAGTGTTTTCACCGTCCTGTAACTCGGCACCTGAGAGGTGTAGACCGTGTTTGAAAAAGCAATAAGCTTGATCTCCCCGTCTAGAGCATGAATCAGAGCACGATTCGCGTCTAACACAAACTCACTGTTTTCACCGTCCTGTACCTCGGCACCTGAGAGGTGTAGACCGTGTTTGAAAAAGCAATAAGCTTGAGCTCCCAGCCTAGAGCATGAATCAGAGCACGATTCGCGTCTAACACAAACTCAGTATTTTCACCGTCCTGTAACTCGGCACCTGAGAGGTGTAGACCGTGTTTGAAAAAGCAATAAGCTTGCGCTCCCAGCCTAGAGCATGAATCAGAGCACGATTCGCGTCTAACACAAACTCACTGTTTTCACCGTCCTGTAACTCGGCACCTGAGAGGTGTAGACCGTGTTTGAAAAAGCATTACGCTTGCGCTCCCAGCCTAGAGCATCAATCCCAGCACGATTCGCGTCTAACACAAACTCACTGTTTTCACCGTCCTGTAACTCGGCACCTGAGAGGTGTAGACCGTGTTTGAAAAAGCAATAAGCTTGCGCTCCCAGCCTAGAGCATGAATCAGAGCACGATTCGCGTCTAACACAAACTCACTGTTTTCACCGTCCTGTAACTCGGCACCTGAGAGGTGTAGACCGTGTTTGAAAAAGCAATAAGCTTGATCTCCCCGTCTAGAGCATGAATCAGAGCACGATTCGCGTCTAACACAAACTCACTGTTTTCACCGTCCTGTACCTCGGCACCTGAGAGGTGTAGACCGTGTTTGAAAAAGCAATAAGCTTGAGCTCCCAGCCTAGAGCATGAATCAGAGCACGATTCGCGTCTAACACAAACTCACTGTTTTCACCGTCCTGTAACTCGGCACCTGAGAGGTGTAGACCGTGTTTGAAAAAGCATTAAGCTTGCGCTCCCAGCCTAGAGCATGAATCAGAGCACGATTCGCGTCTAACACAAACTCACTGTTTTCACCGTCCTGTAACTCGGCACCTGAGAGGTGTAGACCGTGTTTGAAAAAGCATTACGCTTGCGCTCCCAGCCTAGAGCATCAATCCCAGCACGATTCGCGTCTAACACAAACTCACTGTTTTCACCGTCCTGTAACTCGGCACCTGAGAGGTGTAGACCGTGTTTGAAAAAGCAATAAGCTTGCGCTCCCAGCCTAGAGCATGAATCAGAGCACGATTCGCGTCTAACACAAACTCAGTGTTTTCACCGTCCTGTAACTCGGCACCTGAGAGGTGTAGACCGTGTTTGAAAAAGCAATAAGCTTGCGCTCCCAGCCTAGAGCATGAATCAGAGCACGATTCGCGTCTAACACAAACTCAGTGTTTTCACCGTCCTGTAACTCGGCACCTGAGAGGTGTAGACCGTGTTTGAAAAAGCAATAAGCTTGATCTCCCCGTCTAGAGCATGAATCAGAGCACGATTCGCGTCTAACACAAACTCACTGTTTTCACCGTCCTGTACCTCGGCACCTGAGAGGTGTAGACCGTGTTTGAAAAAGCAATAAGCTTGAGCTCCCAGCCTAGAGCATGAATCAGAGCACGATTCGCGTCTAACACAAACTCAGTGTTTTCACCGTCCTGTAACTCGGCACCTGAGAGGTGTAGACCGTGTTTGAAAAAGCAATAAGCTTGCGCTCCCAGCCTAGAGCATGAATCAGAGCACGATTCGCGTCTAACACAAACTCACTGTTTTCACCGTCCTGTAACTCGGCACCTGAGAGGTGTAGACCGTGTTTGAAAAAGCATTACGCTTGCGCTCCCAGCCTAGAGCATCAATCCCAGCACGATTCGCGTCTAACACAAACTCACTGTTTTCACCGTCCTGTAACTCGGCACCTGAGAGGTGTAGACCGTGTTTGAAAAAGCAATAAGCTTGCGCTCCCAGCCTAGAGCATGAATCAGAGCACGATTCGCGTCTAACACAAACTCAGTGTTTTCACCGTCCTGTAACTCGGCACCTGAGAGGTGTAGACCGTGTTTGAAAAAGCAATAAGCTTGATCTCCCCGTCTAGAGCATGAATCAGAGCACGATTCGCGTCTTACACAAACTCACTGTTTTCACCGTCCTGTACCTCGGCACCTGAGAGGTGTAGACCGTGTTTGAAAAAGCAATAAGCTTGAGCTCCCAGCCTAGAGCATGAATCAGAGCACGATTCGCGTCTAACACAAACTCAGTGTTTTCACCGTCCTGTAACTCGGCACCTGAGAGGTGTAGACCGTGTTTGAAAAAGCAATAAGCTTGCGCTCCCAGCCTAGAGCATGAATCAGAGCACGATTCGCGTCTAACACAAACTCACTGTTTTCACCGTCCTGTAACTCGGCACCTGAGAGGTGTAGACCGTGTTTGAAAAAGCATTACGCTTGCGCTCCCAGCCTAGAGCATCAATCCCAGCACGATTCGCGTCTAACACAAACTCACTGTTTTCACCGTCCTGTAACTCGGCACCTGAGAGGTGTAGACCGTGTTTGAAAAAGCAATAAGCTTGCGCTCCCAGCCTAGAGCATGAATCAGAGCACGATTCGCGTCTAACACAAACTCAGTGTTTTCACCGTCCTGTAACTCGGCACCTGAGAGGTGTAGACCGTGTTTGAAAAAGCAATAAGCTTGATCTCCCCGTCTAGAGCATGAATCAGAGCACGATTCGCGTCTAACACAAACTCACTGTTTTCACCGTCCTGTACCTCGGCACCTGAGAGGTGTAGACCGTGTTTGAAAAAGCAATAAGCTTGAGCTCCCAGCCTAGAGCATGAATCAGAGCACGATTCGCGTCTAACACAAACTCAGTGTTTTCACCGTCCTGTAACTCGGCACCTGAGAGGTGTAGACCGTGTTTGAAAAAGCAATAAGCTTGCGCTCCCAGCCTAGAGCATGAATCAGAGCACGATTCGCGTCTAACACAAACTCACTGTTTTCACCGTCCTGTAACTCGGCACCTGAGAGGTGTAGACCGTGTTTGAAAAAGCATTACGCTTGCGCTCCCAGCCTAGAGCATCAATCCCAGCACGATTCGCGTCTAACACAAACTCACTGTTTTCACCGTCCTGTAACTCGGCACCTGAGAGGTGTAGACCGTGTTTGAAAAAGCAATAAGCTTGCGCTCCCAGCCTAGAGCATGAATCAGAGCACGATTCGCGTCTAACACAAACTCACTGTTTTCACCGTCCTGTAACTCGGCACCTGAGAGGTGTAGGCCGTGTTTGAAAAAGCAATAAACTTGATCTCCCCGTCTAGAGCATGAATCAGAGCACGATTCGCGTCTAACACAAACTCACTGTTTTCACCGTCCTGTACCTCGGCACCTGAGAGGTGTAGACCGTGTTTGAAAAAGCAATAAGCTTGAGCTCCCAGCCTAGAGCATGAATCAGAGCACGATTCGCGTCTAACACAAACTCACTGTTTTCACCGTCCTGTAACTCGGCACCTGAGAGGTGTAGACCGTATTTGAAAAAGCAATAAGCTTGCGCTCCTAGCCTAGAGCATGAATCAGAGCACGATTCGCGTCTAACACAAACTCACTGTTTTCACCGTCCTGTAACTCGGCACCTGAGAGGTGTAGACCGTGTTTGAAAAAGCAATAAGCTTGAGCTCCCAGCCTAGAGCATGAATCAGAGCACGATTCGCGTCTAACACAAACTCACTGTTTTCACCGTCCTGTAACTCGGCACCTGAGAGGTGTAGACCGTGTTTGAAAAAGCAATAAGCTTGCGCTCCCAGCCTAGAGCATGAATCAGAGCACGATTCGCGTCTAACACAAACTCACTGTTTTCACCGTCCTGTAACTCGGCACCTGAGAGGTGTAGACCGTGTTTGAAAAAGCATTACGCTTGCGCTCCCAGCCTAGAGCATCAATCCCAGCACGATACGCGTCTAACACAAACTCACTGTTTTCACCGTCCTGTAACTCGGCACCTGAGAGGTGTAGACCGTGTTTGAAAAAGCATTACGCTTGCGCTCCCAGCCTAGAGCATCAATCCCAGCACAATTCGCGTCTAACACAAACTCACTGTTTTCACCGTCCTGTAACTCGGCACCTGAGAGGTGTAGACCGTGTTTGAAAAAGCAATAAGCTTGCACTCCCAGCCTAGAGCATGAATCAGAGCACGATTCGCGTCTAACACAAACTCAGTGTTTTCACCGTCCTGTAACTCGGCACCTGAGAGGTGTAGACCGTGTTTGAAAAAGCAATAAGCTTGATCTCCCCGTCTAGAGCATGAATCAGAGCACGATTCGCGTCTAACACAAACTCACTGTTTTCACCGTCCTGTACCTCGGCACCTGAGAGGTGTAGACCGTGTTTGAAAAAGCAATAAGCTTGAGCTCCCAGCCTAGAGCATGAATCAGAGCACGATTCGCGTCTAACACAAACTCAGTGTTTTCACCGTCCTGTAACTCGGCACCTGAGAGGTGTAGACCGTGTTTGAAAAAGCAATAAGCTTGCGCTCCCAGCCTAGAGCATGAATCAGAGCACGATTCGCGTCTAACACAAACTCACTGTTTTCACCGTCCTGTAACTCGGCACCTGAGAGGTGTAGACCGTGTTTGAAAAAGCATTACGCTTGCGCTCCCAGCCTAGAGCATCAATCCCAGCACGATTCGCGTCTAACACAAACTCACTGTTTTCACCGTCCTGTAACTCGGCACCTGAGAGGTGTAGACCGTGTTTGAAAAAGCAATAAGCTTGCGCTCCCAGCCTAGAGCATGAATCAGAGCACGATTCGCGTCTAACACAAACTCACTGTTTTCACCGTCCTGTAACTCGGCACCTGAGAGGTGTAGGCCGTGTTTGAAAAAGCAATAAACTTGATCTCCCCGTCTAGAGCATGAATCAGAGCACGATTCGCGTCTAACACAAACTCACTGTTTTCACCGTCCTGTACCTCGGCACCTGAGAGGTGTAGACCGTGTTTGAAAAAGCAATAAGCTTGAGCTCCCAGCCTAGAGCATGAATCAGAGCACGATTCGCGTCTAACACAAACTCACTGTTTTCACCGTCCTGTAACTCGGCACCTGAGAGGTGTAGACCGTGTTTGAAAAAGCAATAAGCTTGCGCTCCTAGCCTAGAGCATGAATCAGAGCACGATTCGCGTCTAACACAAACTCACTGTTTTCACCGTCCTGTAACTCGGCACCTGAGAGGTGTAGACCGTGTTTGAAAAAGCAATAAGCTTGAGCTCCCAGCCTAGAGCATGAATCAGAGCACGATTCGCGTCTAACACAAACTCACTGTTTTCACCGTCCTGTAACTCGGCACCTGAGAGGTGTAGACCGTGTTTGAAAAAGCAATAAGCTTGCGCTCCCAGCCTAGAGCATGAATCAGAGCACGATTCGCGTCTAACACAAACTCACTGTTTTCACCGTCCTGTAACTCGGCACCTGAGAGGTGTAGACCGTGTTTGAAAAAGCATTACGCTTGCGCTCCCAGCCTAGAGCATCAATCCCAGCACGATTCGCGTCTAACACAAACTCACTGTTTTCACCGTCCTGTAACTCGGCACCTGAGAGGTGTAGACCGTGTTTGAAAAAGCAATAAGCTTGCGCTCCCAGCCTAGAGCATGAATCAGAGCACGATTCGCGTCTAACACAAACTCACTGTTTTCACCGTCCTGTAACTCGGCACCTGAGAGGTGTAGACCGTGTTTGAAAAAGCAATAAGCTTGATCTCCCCGTCTAGAGCATGAATCAGAGCACGATTCGCGTCTAACACAAACTCACTGTTTTCACCGTCCTGTACCTCGGCACCTGAGAGGTGTAGACCGTGTTTGAAAAAGCAATAAGCTTGAGCTCCCAGCCTAGAGCATGAATCAGAGCACGATTCGCGTCTAACACAAACTCACTGTTTTCACCGTCCTGTAACTCGGCACCTGAGAGGTGTAGACCGTGTTTGAAAAAGCAATAAGCTTGCGCTCCCAGCCTAGAGCATGAATCAGAGCACGATTCGCGTCTAACACAAACTCACTGTTTTCACCGTCCTGTAACTCGGCACCTGAGAGGTGTAGACCGTGTTTGAAAAAGCATTACGCTTGCGCTCCCAGCCTAGAGCATCAATCCCAGCACGATTCGCGTCTAACACAAACTCACTGTTTTCACCGTCCTGTAACTCGGCACCTGAGAGGTGTAGACCGTGTTTGAAAAAGCAATAAGCTTGCGCTCCCAGCCTAGAGCATGAATCAGAGCACGATTCGCGTCTAACACAAACTCAGTGTTTTCACCGTCCTGTAACTCGGCACCTGAGAGGTGTAGACCGTGTTTGAAAAAGCAATAAGCTTGATCTCCCCGTCTAGAGCATGAATCAGAGCACGATTCGCGTCTAACACAAACTCACTGTTTTCACCGTCCTGTACCTCGGCACCTGAGAGGTGTAGACCGTGTTTGAAAAAGCAATAAGCTTGAGCTCCCAGCCTAGAGCATGAATCAGAGCACGATTCGCGTCTAACACAAACTCAGTGTTTTCACCGTCCTGTAACTCGGCACCTGAGAGGTGTAGACCGTGTTTGAAAAAGCAATAAGCTTGCGCTCCCAGCCTAGAGCATGAATCAGAGCACGATTCGCGTCTAACACAAACTCACTGTTTTCACCGTCCTGTAACTCGGCACCTGAGAGGTGTAGACCGTGTTTGAAAAAGCATTACGCTTGCGCTCCCAGCCTAGAGCATCAATCCCAGCACGATTCGCGTCTAACACAAACTCACTGTTTTCACCGTCCTGTAACTCGGCACCTGAGAGGTGTAGACCGTGTTTGAAAAAGCAATAAGCTTGCGCTCCCAGCCTAGAGCATGAATCAGAGCACGATTCGCGTCTAACACAAACTCACTGTTTTCACCGTCCTGTAACTCGGCACCTGAGAGGTGTAGGCCGTGTTTGAAAAAGCAATAAACTTGATCGCCCCGTCTAGAGCATGAATCAGAGCACGATTCGCGTCTAACACAAACTCACTGTTTTCACCGTCCTGTACCTCGGCACCTGAGAGGTGTAGACCGTGTTTGAAAAAGCAATAAGCTTGAGCTCCCAGCCTAGAGCATGAATCAGAGCACGATTCGCGTCTAACACAAACTCACTGTTTTCACCATCCTGTAACTCGGCACCTGAGAGGTGTAGACCGTGTTTGAAAAAGCAATAAGCTTGCGCTCCTAGCCTAGAGCATGAATCAGAGCACGATTCGCGTCTAACACAAACTCACTGTTTTCACCGTCCTGTAACTCGGCACCTGAGAGGTGTAGACCGTGTTTGAAAAAGCAATAAGCTTGATCTCCCCGTCTAGAGCATGAATCAGAGCACGATTCGCGTCTAACACAAACTCACTGTTTTCACCGTCCTGTACCTCGGCACCTGAGAGGTGTAGACCGTGTTTGAAAAAGCAATAAGCTTGAGCTCCCAGCCTAGAGCATGAATCAGAGCACGATTCGCGTCTAACACAAACTCAGTGTTTTCACCGTCCTGTAACTCGGCACCTGAGAGGTGTAGACCGTGTTTGAAAAAGCAATAAGCTTGCGCTCCCAGCCTAGAGCATGAATCAGAGCACGATTCGCGTCTAACACAAACTCACTGTTTTCACCGTCCTGTAACTCGGCACCTGAGAGGTGTAGACCGTGTTTGAAAAAGCATTACGCTTGCGCTCCCAGCCTAGAGCATCAATCCCAGCACGATTCGCGTCTAACACAAACTCACTGTTTTCACCGTCCTGTAACTCGGCACCTGAGAGGTGTAGACCGTGTTTGAAAAAGCAATAAGCTTGCGCTCCCAGCCTAGAGCATGAATCAGAGCACGATTCGCGTCTAACACAAACTCACTGTTTTCACCGTCCTGTAACTCGGCACCTGAGAGGTGTAGGCCGTGTTTGAAAAAGCAATAAACTTGATCTCCCCGTCTAGAGCATGAATCAGAGCACGATTCGCGTCTAACACAAACTCACTGTTTTCACCGTCCTGTACCTCGGCACCTGAGAGGTGTAGACCGTGTTTGAAAAAGCAATAAGCTTGAGCTCCCAGCCTAGAGCATGAATCAGAGCACGATTCGCGTCTAACACAAACTCACTGTTTTCACCGTCCTGTAACTCGGCACCTGAGAGGTGTAGACCGTATTTGAAAAAGCAATAAGCTTGCGCTCCTAGCCTAGAGCATGAATCAGAGCACGATTCGCGTCTAACACAAACTCACTGTTTTCACCGTCCTGTAACTCGGCACCTGAGAGGTGTAGACCGTGTTTGAAAAAGCAATAAGCTTGAGCTCCCAGCCTAGAGCATGAATCAGAGCACGATTCGCGTCTAACACAAACTCACTGTTTTCACCGTCCTGTAACTCGGCACCTGAGAGGTGTAGACCGTGTTTGAAAAAGCAATAAGCTTGCGCTCCCAGCCTAGAGCATGAATCAGAGCACGATTCGCGTCTAACACAAACTCACTGTTTTCACCGTCCTGTAACTCGGCACCTGAGAGGTGTAGACCGTGTTTGAAAAAGCATTACGCTTGCGCTCCCAGCCTAGAGCATCAATCCCAGCACGATACGCGTCTAACACAAACTCACTGTTTTCACCGTCCTGTAACTCGGCACCTGAGAGGTGTAGACCGTGTTTGAAAAAGCATTACGCTTGCGCTCCCAGCCTAGAGCATCAATCCCAGCACAATTCGCGTCTAACACAAACTCACTGTTTTCACCGTCCTGTAACTCGGCACCTGAGAGGTGTAGACCGTGTTTGAAAAAGCAATAAGCTTGCACTCCCAGCCTAGAGCATGAATCAGAGCACGATTCGCGTCTAACACAAACTCAGTGTTTTCACCGTCCTGTAACTCGGCACCTGAGAGGTGTAGACCGTGTTTGAAAAAGCAATAAGCTTGATCTCCCCGTCTAGAGCATGAATCAGAGCACGATTCGCGTCTAACACAAACTCACTGTTTTCACCGTCCTGTACCTCGGCACCTGAGAGGTGTAGACCGTGTTTGAAAAAGCAATAAGCTTGAGCTCCCAGCCTAGAGCATGAATCAGAGCACGATTCGCGTCTAACACAAACTCAGTGTTTTCACCGTCCTGTAACTCGGCACCTGAGAGGTGTAGACCGTGTTTGAAAAAGCAATAAGCTTGCGCTCCCAGCCTAGAGCATGAATCAGAGCACGATTCGCGTCTAACACAAACTCACTGTTTTCACCGTCCTGTAACTCGGCACCTGAGAGGTGTAGACCGTGTTTGAAAAAGCATTACGCTTGCGCTCCCAGCCTAGAGCATCAATCCCAGCACGATTCGCGTCTAACACAAACTCACTGTTTTCACCGTCCTGTAACTCGGCACCTGAGAGGTGTAGACCGTGTTTGAAAAAGCAATAAGCTTGCGCTCCCAGCCTAGAGCATGAATCAGAGCACGATTCGCGTCTAACACAAACTCACTGTTTTCACCGTCCTGTAACTCGGCACCTGAGAGGTGTAGGCCGTGTTTGAAAAAGCAATAAACTTGATCTCCCCGTCTAGAGCATGAATCAGAGCACGATTCGCGTCTAACACAAACTCACTGTTTTCACCGTCCTGTACCTCGGCACCTGAGAGGTGTAGACCGTGTTTGAAAAAGCAATAAGCTTGAGCTCCCAGCCTAGAGCATGAATCAGAGCACGATTCGCGTCTAACACAAACTCACTGTTTTCACCGTCCTGTAACTCGGCACCTGAGAGGTGTAGACCGTGTTTGAAAAAGCAATAAGCTTGCGCTCCTAGCCTAGAGCATGAATCAGAGCACGATTCGCGTCTAACACAAACTCACTGTTTTCACCGTCCTGTAACTCGGCACCTGAGAGGTGTAGACCGTGTTTGAAAAAGCAATAAGCTTGAGCTCCCAGCCTAGAGCATGAATCAGAGCACGATTCGCGTCTAACACAAACTCACTGTTTTCACCGTCCTGTAACTCGGCACCTGAGAGGTGTAGACCGTGTTTGAAAAAGCAATAAGCTTGCGCTCCCAGCCTAGAGCATGAATCAGAGCACGATTCGCGTCTAACACAAACTCACTGTTTTCACCGTCCTGTAACTCGGCACCTGAGAGGTGTAGACCGTGTTTGAAAAAGCATTACGCTTGCGCTCCCAGCCTAGAGCATCAATCCCAGCACGATTCGCGTCTAACACAAACTCACTGTTTTCACCGTCCTGTAACTCGGCACCTGAGAGGTGTAGACCGTGTTTGAAAAAGCAATAAGCTTGCGCTCCCAGCCTAGAGCATGAATCAGAGCACGATTCGCGTCTAACACAAACTCACTGTTTTCACCGTCCTGTAACTCGGCACCTGAGAGGTGTAGACCGTGTTTGAAAAAGCAATAAGCTTGATCTCCCCGTCTAGAGCATGAATCAGAGCACGATTCGCGTCTAACACAAACTCACTGTTTTCACCGTCCTGTACCTCGGCACCTGAGAGGTGTAGACCGTGTTTGAAAAAGCAATAAGCTTGAGCTCCCAGCCTAGAGCATGAATCAGAGCACGATTCGCGTCTAACACAAACTCACTGTTTTCACCGTCCTGTAACTCGGCACCTGAGAGGTGTAGACCGTGTTTGAAGAAGCAATAAGCTTGCGCTCCCAGCCTAGAGCATGAATCAGAGCACGATTCGCGTCTAACACAAACTCACTGTTTTCACCGTCCTGTAACTCGGCACCTGAGAGGTGTAGACCGTGTTTGAAAAAGCATTACGCTTGCGCTCCCAGCCTAGAGCATCAATCCCAGCACGATTCGCGTCTAACACAAACTCACTGTTTTCACCGTCCTGTAACTCGGCACCTGAGAGGTGTAGACCGTGTTTGAAAAAGCAATAAGCTTGCGCTCCCAGCCTAGAGCATGAATCAGAGCACGATTCGCGTCTAACACAAACTCAGTGTTTTCACCGTCCTGTAACTCGGCACCTGAGAGGTGTAGACCGTGTTTGAAAAAGCAATAAGCTTGATCTCCCCGTCTAGAGCATGAATCAGAGCACGATTCGCGTCTAACACAAACTCACTGTTTTCACCGTCCTGTACCTCGGCACCTGAGAGGTGTAGACCGTGTTTGAAAAAGCAATAAGCTTGAGCTCCCAGCCTAGAGCATGAATCAGAGCACGATTCGCGTCTAACACAAACTCAGTGTTTTCACCGTCCTGTAACTCGGCACCTGAGAGGTGTAGACCGTGTTTGAAAAAGCAATAAGCTTGCGCTCCCAGCCTAGAGCATGAATCAGAGCACGATTCGCGTCTAACACAAACTCACTGTTTTCACCGTCCTGTAACTCGGCACCTGAGAGGTGTAGACCGTGTTTGAAAAAGCATTACGCTTGCGCTCCCAGCCTAGAGCATCAATCCCAGCACGATTCGCGTCTAACACAAACTCACTGTTTTCACCGTCCTGTAACTCGGCACCTGAGAGGTGTAGACCGTGTTTGAAAAAGCAATAAGCTTGCGCTCCCAGCCTAGAGCATGAATCAGAGCACGATTCGCGTCTAACACAAACTCACTGTTTTCACCGTCCTGTAACTCGGCACCTGAGAGGTGTAGGCCGTGTTTGAAAAAGCAATAAACTTGATCGCCCGTCTAGAGCATGAATCAGAGCACGATTCGCGTCTAACACAAACTCACTGTTTTCACCGTCCTGTACCTCGGCACCTGAGAGGTGTAGACCGTGTTTGAAAAAGCAATAAGCTTGAGCTCCCAGCCTAGAGCATGAATCAGAGCACGATTCGCGTCTAACACAAACTCACTGTTTTCACCATCCTGTAACTCGGCACCTGAGAGGTGTAGACCGTGTTTGAAAAAGCAATAAGCTTGCGCTCCTAGCCTAGAGCATGAATCAGAGCACGATTCGCGTCTAACACAAACTCACTGTTTTCACCGTCCTGTAACTCGGCACCTGAGAGGTGTAGACCGTGTTTGAAAAAGCAATAAGCTTGAGCTCCCAGCCTAGAGCATGAATCAGAGCACGATTCGCGTCTAACACAAACTCACTGTTTTCACTGTCCTCTAACTCGGCACCTGAGAGGTGTAGACCGTGTTTGAAAAAGCAATAAGCTTGCGCTCCCAGCCTAGAGCATGAATCAGAGCACGATTCGCGTCTAACACAAACTCACTGTTTTCACCGTCCTGTAACTCGGCACCTGAGAGGTGTAGACCGTGTTTGAAAAAGCAATAAGCTTGATCTCCCCGTCTAGAGCATGAATCAGAGCACGATTCGCGTCTAACACAAACTCACTGTTTTCACCGTCCTGTACCTCGGCACCTGAGAGGTGTAGACCGTGTTTGAAAAAGCAATAAGCTTGAGCTCCCAGCCTAGAGCATGAATCAGAGCACGATTCGCGTCTAACACAAACTCACTGTTTTCACCGTCCTGTAACTCGGCACCTGAGAGGTGTAGACCGTGTTTGAAAAAGCAATAAGCTTGCGCTCCCAGCCTAGAGCATGAATCAGAGCACGATTCGCGTCTAACACAAACTCACTGTTTTCACCGTCCTGTAACTCGGCACCTGAGAGGTGTAGACCGTGTTTGAAAAAGCATTACGCTTGCGCTCCCAGCCTAGAGCATCAATCCCAGCACGATTCGCGTCTAACACAAACTCACTGTTTTCACCGTCCTGTAACTCGGCACCTGAGAGGTGTAGACCGTGTTTGAAAAAGCAATAAGCTTGCGCTCCCAGCCTAGAGCATGAATCAGAGCACGATTCGCGTCTAACACAAACTCACTGTTTTCACCGTCCTGTAACTCGGCACCTGAGAGGTGTAGACCGTGTTTGAAAAAGCAATAAGCTTGATCTCCCCGTCTAGAGCATGAATCAGAGCACGATTCGCGTCTAACACAAACTCACTGTTTTCACCGTCCTGTACCTCGGCACCTGAGAGGTGTAGACCGTGTTTGAAAAAGCAATAAGCTTGAGCTCCCAGCCTAGAGCATGAATCAGAGCACGATTCGCGTCTAACACAAACTCACTGTTTTCACCGTCCTGTAACTCGGCACCTGAGAGGTGTAGACCGTGTTTGAAAAAGCAATAAGCTTGCGCTCCCAGCCTAGAGCATGAATCAGAGCACGATTCGCGTCTAACACAAACTCACTGTTTTCACCGTCCTGTAACTCGGCACCTGAGAGGTGTAGACCGTGTTTGAAAAAGCATTACGCTTGCGCTCCCAGCCTAGAGCATCAATCCCAGCACGATTCGCGTCTAACACAAACTCACTGTTTTCACCGTCCTGTAACTCGGCACCTGAGAGGTGTAGACCGTGTTTGAAAAAGCAATAAGCTTGCGCTCCCAGCCTAGAGCATGAATCAGAGCACGATTCGCGTCTAACACAAACTCAGTGTTTTCACCGTCCTGTAACTCGGCACCTGAGAGGTGTAGACCGTGTTTGAAAAAGCAATAAGCTTGATCTCCCCGTCTAGAGCATGAATCAGAGCACGATTCGCGTCTAACACAAACTCACTGTTTTCACCGTCCTGTACCTCGGCACCTGAGAGGTGTAGACCGTGTTTGAAAAAGCAATAAGCTTGAGCTCCCAGCCTAGAGCATGAATCAGAGCACGATTCGCGTCTAACACAAACTCAGTGTATTCACCGTCCTGTAACTCGGCACCTGAGAGGTGTAGACCGTGTTTGAAAAAGCAATAAGCTTGCGCTCCCAGCCTAGAGCATGAATCAGAGCACGATTCGCGTCTAACACAAACTCACTGTTTTCACCGTCCTGTAACTCGGCACCTGAGAGGTGTAGACCGTGTTTGAAAGAGCATTACGCTTGCGCTCCCAGCCTAGAGCATCAAACCCAGCACGATTCGCGTCTAACACAAACTCACTGTTTTCACCGTCCTGTAACTCGGCACCTGAGAGGTGTAGACCGTGTTTGAAAAAGCAATAAGCTTGCGCTCCCAGCCTAGAGCATGAATCAGAGCACGATTTGCGTCTAACACAAACTCAGTGTTTTCACCGTCCTCTAACTCGGCACCTGAGAGGTGTAGACCGTGTTTGAAAAAGCAATAAGCTTGCGCTGCCAGCCTAGAGCATGAATCAGAGTACGATTCGGGTCTAACACAAACTCACTTTTTTCACCGTCCTGTAACTCGGCACCTGAGAGATGTAGACCGTGTTTGAAAAAGCAATAAGCTTGCGCTCCCAGCCTAGAGCATGAATCAGAGCACGATTCGCGTCTAACACAAACTCACTGTTTTCACCGTCCTGTACCTCGGCACCTGAGAGGTGTAGACCGTGTTTGAAAAAGCAATAAGCTTGAGCTCCCAGCCTAGAGCATGAATCAGAGCACGATTCGCGTCTAACACAAACTCAGTGTATTCACCGTCCTGTAACTCGGCACCTGAGAGGTGTAGACCGTGTTTGAAAAAGCAATAAGCTTGCGCTCCCAGCCTAGAGCATGAATCAGAGCACGATTCGCGTCTAACACAAACTCACTGTTTTCACCGTCCTGTAACTCGGCACCTGAGAGGTGTAGACCGTGTTTGAAAGAGCATTACGCTTGCGCTCCCAGCCTAGAGCATCAATCCCAGCACGATTCGCGTCTAACACAAACTCACTGTTTTCACCGTCCTGTAACTCGGCACCTGAGAGGTGTAGACCGTGTTTGAAAAAGCAATAAGCTTGCGCTCCCAGCCTAGAGCATGAATCAGAGCACGATTTGCGTCTAACACAAACTCAGTGTTTTCACCGTCCTCTAACTCGGCACCTGAGAGGTGTAGACCGTGTTTGAAAAAGCAATAAGCTTGCGCTGCCAGCCTAGAGCATGAATCAGAGTACGATTCGGGTCTAACACAAACTCACTGTTTTCACCGTCCTGTAACTCGGCACCTGAGAGATGTAGACCGTGTTTGAAAAAGCAATAAGCTTGCGCTCCCAGCCTAGAGCATGAATCAGAGCTCGATTCGCGTCTAACACAAACTCACTGTTTTCACCGTCCTGTAACTCGGCACTTGAGAGGTGTAGACCGTGTTTGAAAAAGCAATAAGCTTGTGCTCCCAGCCTAGAGCATGAATCAGAGCACGATTCGCGTCTAACACAAACTCACTGTTTTCACCGTCCTGTAACTCGGCACTTGAGAGGTGTAGACCGTGTTTGAAAAAGCAATAAGCTTGCGCTCCCTGCCTAGAGCATGAATCAGAGCACGATTCGCGTCTAACACAAACTCACTGTTTTCACCGTCCTGTAACTCGGCACCTGAGAGGTGTAGACCGTGTTTGAAAAAGCAATAAGCTTGCGCTCCCAGCCTAGAGCATGAATCATAGCACGATTCGCGTCTAACACAAACTCAGTGTTTTCACCTTCCTCTAACTCGGCACCTGAGAGGTGTAGACCGTGTTTGAAAAAGCAATAAGCTTGATCTCCCCGTCTAGAGCATGAATCAGAGCACGATTCGCGTCTAACACAAACTCAGTGTATTCACCGTCCTGTAACTCGGCACCTGAGAGGTGTAGACCGTGTTTGAAAAAGCAATAAGCTTGCGCTCCCAGCCTAGAGCATGAATCAGAGCACGATTCGCATCTAACACAAACTCACTGTTTTCACCGTCCTGTAACTCGGCACCTGAGAGGTGTAGACCGTGTTTGAAAGAGCATTACGCTTGCGCTCCCAGCCTAGAGCATCAATCCCAGCACGATTCGCGTCTAACACAAACTCACTGTTTTCACCGTCCTGTAACACGGCACCTGAGAGGTGTAGACCGTGTTTGAAAAAGCAATAAGCTTGCGCTCCCAGCCTAGAGCATGAATCAGAGCACGATTTGCGTCTAACACAAACTCAGTGTTTTCACCGTCCTCTAACTCGGCACCTGAGAGGTGTAGACCGTGTTTGAAAAAGCAATAAGCTTGCGCTGCCAGCCTAGAGCATGAATCAGAGCACGATTCGGGTCTAACACAAACTCACTGTTTTCACCGTCCTGTAACTCGGCACCTGAGAGATGTAGACCGTGTTTGAAAAAGCAATAAGCTTGCGCTCCCAGCCTAGAGCATGAATCAGAGCTCGATTCGCGTCTAACACAAACTCACTGTTTTCACCGTCCTGTAACTCGGCACTTGAGAGGTGTAGACCGTGTTTGAAAAAGCAATAAGCTTGTGCTCCCAGCCTAGAGCATGAATCAGAGCACGATTCGCGTCTAACACAAACTCACTGTTTTCACCGTCCTGTAACTCGGCACTTGAGAGGTGTAGACCGTGTTTGAAAAAGCAATAAGCTTGCGCTCCCTGCCTAGAGCATGAATCAGAGCACGATTCGCGTCTAACACAAACTCACTGTTTTCACCGTCCTGTAACTCGGCACCTGAGAGGTGTAGACCGTGTTTGAAAAAGCAATAAGCTTGCGCTCCCAGCCTAGAGCATGAATCATAGCACGATTCGCGTCTAACACAAACTCACTGTTTTCAGCGTCCTCTAACTCGGCACCTGAGAGGTGTAGACCGTGTTTGAAAAAGCAATAAGCTTGCGCTCCCAGCCTAGAGCATGAATCAGAGCACGATTCGCGTCTAACACAAACTCATTGTTTTTACCGTCCTGTAACTCGGCACCTGAGAGGTGTAGACCGTGTTTGAAAAAGCAATAAGCTTGCGATACCAGCCTAGAGCATGAATCAGAGCACGATTCGCGTCTAACACAAACTCATTGTTTTCACCGTCCTGTAACTCGGCACCTGAGAGGTGTAGACCGTGTTTGAAAAAGCAATAAGCTTGCGCTCCCAGCCTAGAGCATGAATCAGAGCACGATTCGCGTCTAACACAAACTCATTGTTTTTACCGTCCTGTAACTCGGCACCTGAGAGGTGTAGACCGTGTTTGAAAAAGCATTAAGCTTGCGCTCCCAGCCTAGAGCATGAATCAGAGCACGATTCGCGTCTAACACAAACTCACTGTTTTCACCGTCCTGTAACTCGGCACCTGAGAGGTGTAGACCGTGTTTGAAAAAGCAATAAGCTTGATCTCCCCGTCTAGAGCATGAATCAGAGCACGATTCGCGTCTAACACAAACTCACTGTTTTCACCGTCCTGTAACTCGGCACCTGAGAGGTGTAGACCGTGTTTGAAAAAGCAATAAGCTTGCGCTCCCAGCCTAGAGCATCAATCCCAGCATGATTCGCGTCTAACACAAACTCACTGTTTTCACCGTCCTGTAACTCGGCACCTGAGAGGTGTAGACCGTGTTTGAAAAAGCAATAAGCTTGCGCTCCCAGCCTAGAGCATGAATCAGAGCACGATTTGCGTCTAACACAAACTCAGTGTTTTCACCGTCCTCTAACTCGGCACCTGAGAGGTGTAGACCGTGTTTGAAAAAGCAATAAGCTTGCGCTGCCAGCCTAGAGCATGAATCAGAGCACGATTCGGGTCTAACACAAACTCACTGTTTTCACCGTCCTGTAACTCGGCACCTGAGAGATGTAGACCGTGTTTGAAAAAGCAATAAGCTTGCGCTCCCAGCCTAGAGCATGAATCAGAGCACGATTCGCGTCTAACACAAACTCACTGTTTTCACCGTCCTGTAACTCGGCACTTGAGAGGTGTAGACCGTGTTTGAAAAAGCAATAAGCTTGCGCTCCCTGCCTAGAGCATGAATCAGAGCACGATTCGCGTCTAACACAAACTCACTGTTTTCACCGTCCTGTAACTCGGCACCTGAGAGGTGTAGACCGTGTTTGAAAAAGCAATAAGCTTGCGCTCCCAGCCTAGAGCATGAATCATAGCACGATTCGCGTCTAACACAAACTCAGTGTTTTCACCGTCCTCTAACTCGGCACCTGAGAGGTGTAGACCGTGTTTGAAAAAGCAATAAGCTTGATCTCCCCGTCTAGAGCATGAATCAGAGCACGATTCGCGTCTAACACAAACTCACTGTTTTCACCGTCCTGTACCTCGGCACCTGAGAGGTGTAGACCGTGTTTGAAAAAGCAATAAGCTTGAGCTCCCAGCCTAGAGCATGAATCAGAGCACGATTCGCGTCTAACACAAACTCACTGTTTTCACCGTCCTGTAACTCGGCACCTGAGAGGTGTAGACCGTGTTTGAAAGAGCATTACGCTTGCGCTCCCAGCCTAGAGCATCAATCCCAGCACGATTCGCGTCTAACACAAACTCACTGTTTTCACCGTCCTGTAACTCGGCACCTGAGAGGTGTAGACCGTGTTTGAAAAAGCAATAAGCTTGCGCTCCCAGCCTAGAGCATGAATCAGAGCACGATTCGCGTCTAACACAAACTCACTGTTTTCACCGTCCTGTAACTCGGCACCTGAGAGGTGTAGACCGTGTTTGAAAGAGCATTACGCTTGCGCTCCCAGCCTAGAGCATCAATCCCAGCACGATTCGCGTCTAACACAAACTCACTGTTTTCACCGTCCTGTAACTCGGCACCTGAGAGGTGTAGACCGTGTTTGAAAAAGCAATAAGCTTGCGCTCCCAGCCTAGAGCATGAATCAGAGCACGATTTGCGTCTAACACAAACTCAGTGTTTTCACCGTCCTCTAACTCGGCACCTGAGAGGTGTAGACCGTGTTTGAAAAAGCAATAAGCTTGCGCTGCCAGCCTAGAGCATGAATCAGAGCACGATTCGGGTCTAACACAAACTCACTGTTTTCACCGTCCTGTAACTCGGCACCTGAGAGATGTAGACCGTGTTTGAAAAAGCAATAAGCTTGCGCTCCCAGCCTAGAGCATGAATCAGATCTCGATTCGCGTCTAACACAAACTCACTGTTTTCACCGTCCTGTAACTCGGCACTTGAGAGGTGTAGACCGTGTTTGAAAAAGCAATAAGCTTGTGCTCCCAGCCTAGAGCATGAATCAGAGCACGATTCGCGTCTAACACAAACTCACTGTTTTCAACGTCCTGTAACTCGGCACTTGAGAGGTGTAGACCGTGTTTGAAAAAGCAATAAGCTTGCGCTCCCTGCCTAGAGCATGAATCAGAGCACGAATCGCGTCTAACACAAACTCACTGTTTTCACCGTCCTGTAACTCGGCACCTGAGAGGTGTAGACCGTGTTTGAAAAAGCAATAAGCTTGCGCTCCCAGCCTAGAGCATGAATCATAGCACGATTCGCGTCTAACACAAACTCACTGTTTTCAGCGTCCTCTAACTCGGCACCTGAGAGGTGTAGACCGTGTTTGAAAAAGCAATAAGCTTGCGCTCCCAGCCTAGAGCATGAATCAGAGCACGATTCGCGTCTAACACAAACTCATTGTTTTTACCGTCCTGTAACTCGGCACCTGAGAGGTGTAGACCGTGTTTGAAAAAGCAATAAGCTTGCGATACCAGCCTAGAGCATGAATCAGAGCACGATTCGCGTCTAACACAAACTCACTGTTTTTACCGTCCTGTAACTCGGCACCTGAGAGGTGTAGACCGTGTTTGAAAAAGCATTAAGCTTGCGCTCCCAGCCTAGAGCATGAATCAGAGCACGATTCGCGTCTAACACAAACTCACTGTTTTCACCGTCCTGTAACTCGGCACCTGAGAGGTGTAGACCGTGTTTGAAAAAGCAATAAGCTTGATCTCCCCGTCTAGAGCATGAATCAGAGCACGATTCGCGTCTAACAAAAACTCACTGTTTTCACCGTCCTGTAACTCGGCACCTGAGAGGTGTAGACCGTGTTTAAAAAAGCAATAAGCTTGATCTCCCCGTCTAGAGCATGAATCAGAGCACGATTCGCGTCTAACACAAACTCACTGTTTTCACCGTCCTGTACCTCGGCACCTGAGAGGTGTAGACCGTGTTTGAAAAAGCAATAAGCTTGAGCTCCCAGCCTAGAGCATGAATTAGAGCACGATTCGCGTCTAACACAAACTCACTGTTTTCACCGTCCTGTAACTCGGCACCTGAGAGGTGTAGACCGTGTTTGAAAAAGCAATAAGCTTGCGCTCCCAGCCTAGAGCATGAATCAGAGCACGATTCGCGTCTAACACAAACTCACTGTTTTCACCGTCCTGTAACTCGGCACTTGAGAGGTGTAGACCGTGTTTGAAAAAGCAATAAGCTTGCGCTCCCAGCCTAGAGCATGAATCAGAGCACGATTCGCGTCTAACACAAACTCACTGTTTTTACCGTCCTGTAACTCGGCACCTGAGAGGTGTAGACCGTGTTTGAAAAAGCAATAAGCTTGCGCTCCCAGCCTAGAGCATGAATCAGAGCACGATTTGCGTCTAACACAAACTCAGTGTTTTCACCGTCCTGTAACTCGGCACCTGAGAGGTGTAGACCGTGTTTGAAAAAGCAATAAGCTTGATCTCCCCGTCTAGAGCATGAATCAGAGCACGATTCGCGTCTAACACAAACTCACTGTTTTCACCGTCCTGTAACTCGGCACCTGAGAGGTGTAGACCGTGTTTGAAAAAGCAATAAGCTTGATCTCCCCGTCTAGAGCATGAATCAGAGCACGATTCGCGTCTAACACAAACTCACTGTTTTCACCGTCCTGTACCTCGGCACCTGAGAGGTGTAGACCGTGTTTGAAAAAGCAATAAGCTTGAGCTCCCAGCCTAGAGCATGAATTAGAGCACGATTCGCGTCTAACACAAACTCACTGTTTTCACCGTCCTGTAACTCGGCACCTGAGAGGTGTAGACCGTGTTTGAAAAAGCAATAAGCTTGCGCTCCCAGCCTAGAGCATGAATCAGAGCACGATTCGCGTCTAACACAAACTCACTGTTTTCACCGTCCTGTAACTCGGCACTTGAGAGGTGTAGACCGTGTTTGAAAAAGCAATAAGCTTGCGCTCCCAGCCTAGAACATGAATCAGAGCACGATTCGCGTCTAACACAAACTCACTGTTTTTACCGTCCTGTAACTCGGCACCTGAGAGGTGTAGACCGTGTTTGAAAAAGCAATAAGCTTGCGCTCCCAGCCTAGAGCATGAATCAGAGCACGATTTGCGTCTAACACAAACTCAGTGTTTTCACCGTCCTGTAACTCGGCACCTGAGAGGTGTAGACCGTGTTTGAAAAAGCAATAAGCTTGCGCTGCCAGCCTAGAGCATGAATCAGAGCACGATTCGGGTCTAACACAAACTCACTGTTTTCACCGTCCTGTAACTCGGCACCTGAGAGATGTAGACCGTGTTTGAAAAAGCAATAAGCTTGCGCTCCCAGCCTAGAGCATGAATCAGAGCTCGATTCGCGTCTCACACAAACTCACTGTTTTCACCGTCCTGTAACTCGGCACTTGAGAGGTGTAGACCGTGTTTGAAAAAGCAATAAGCTTGTGCTCCCAGCCTAGAGCATGAATCAGAGCACGATTCGCGTCTAACACAAACTCACTGTTTTCACCGTCCTGTAACTCGGCACTTGAGAGGTGTAGACCGTGTTTGAAAAAGCAATAAGCTTGCGCTCCCTGCCTAGAGCATGAATCAGAGCACGATTCGCGTCTAACACAAACTCACTGTTTTCACCGTCCTGTAACTCGGCACCTGAGAGGTGTAGACCGTGTTTGAAAAAGCAATAAGCTTGCACTCCCAGCCTAGAGCATGAATCATAGCACGATTCGCGTCTAACACAAACTCACTGTTTTCACCGTCCTGTAACTCGGCACCTGAGAGGTGTAGACCGTGTTTGAAAAAGCAATAAGCTTGCGCTCCCAGCCTAGAGCATGAATCAGAGCACGATTCGCGTCTAACACAAACTCATTGTTTTTACCGTCCTGTAACTCGGCACCTGAGAGGTGTAGACCGTGTTTGAAAAAGCAATAAGCTTGCGATACCAGCCTAGAGCATGAATCAGAGCACGATTCGCGTCTAACACAAACTCATTGTTTTCACCGTCCTGTAACTCGGCACCTGAGAGGTGTAGACCGTGTTTGAAAAAGCAATAAGCTTGCGCTCCCAGCCTAGAGCATGAATCAGAGCACGATTCGCGTCTAACACAAACTCACTGTTTTTACCGTCCTGTAACTCGGCACCTGAGAGGTGTAGAGCGTGTTTGAAAAAGCATTAAGCTTGCGCTCCCAGCCTAGAGCATGAATCAGAGCACGATTCGCGTCTAACACAAACTCACTGTTTTCACCGTCCTGTAACTCGGCACCTGAGAGGTGTAGACCGTGTTTGAAAAAGCAATAAGCTTGAGCTCCCCGCCTAGAGCATGAATCAGAGCACGATTCGCGTCTAACACAAACTCACTGTTTTCACCGTCCTGTACCTCGGCACCTGAGAGGTGTAGACCGTGTTTGAAAAAGCAATAAGCTTGAGCTCCCAGCCTAGAGCATGAATCAGAGCACGATTCGCGTCTAACACAAACTCACTGTTTTTACCGTCCTGTACCTCGGCACCTGAGAGGTGTAGACCGTGTTTGAAAAAGCATTACGCTTGCGCTCCCAGCCTAGAGCATCAATCCAAGCACGATTCGCGTCTAACACAAACTCACTGTTTTCACCGTCCTGTAACTCGGCACCTGAGAGGTGTAGACCGTGTTTGAAAAAGCAATAAGCTTGCGCTCCCAGCCTAGAGCATGAATCATAGCACGATTCGCGTCTAACACAAACTCACTGTTTTCACCGTCCTGTAACTCGGCACCTGAGAGGTGTAGACCGTGTTTGAAAAAGCAATAAGCTTGATCTCCCCGTCTAGAGCATGAATCAGAGCACGATTCGCGTCTAACACAAACTCACTGTTTTCACCGTCCTGTACCTCGGCACCTGAGAGGTGTAGACCGTGTTTGAAAAAGCAATAAGCTTGAGCTCCCAGCCTAGAGCATGAATCAGAGCACGATTCGCGTCTAACACAAACTCAGTGTTTTCACCGTCCTGTAACTCGGCACCTGAGAGGTGTAGACCGTGTTTGAAAAAGCAATAAGCTTGCGCTCCCAGCCTAGAGCATGAATCAGAGCACGATTCGCGTCTAACACAAACTCACTGTTTTCACCGTCCTGTAACTCGGCACCTGAGAGGTGTAGACCGTGTTTGAAAAAGCATTACGCTTGCGCTCCCAGCCTAGAGCATCAATCCCAGCACGATTCGCGTCTAACACAAACTCACTGTTT
This sequence comes from Eleutherodactylus coqui, assembly GCF_035609145.1. Lineage (NCBI taxonomy): Eukaryota > Metazoa > Chordata > Amphibia > Anura > Eleutherodactylidae > Eleutherodactylus > Eleutherodactylus coqui. The sequence goes on from NW_027102101.1 coordinate 47,426, forward strand.
TCACCGTCCTGTAACTCGGCACTTGAGAGGTGTAGACCGTGTTTGAAAAAGCAATAAGCTTGTGCTCCCAGCCTAGAGCATGAATCAGAGCACGATTCGCGTCTAACACAAACTCACTGTTTTCACCGTCCTGTAACTCGGCACTTGAGAGGTGTAGACCGTGTTTGAAAAAGCAATAAGCTTGCGCTCCCTGCCTAGAGCATGAATCAGAGCACGATTCGCGTCTAACACAAACTCACTGTTTTCACCGTCCTGTAACTCGGCACCTGAGAGGTGTAGACCGTGTTTGAAAAAGCAATAAGCTTGCACTCCCAGCCTAGAGCATGAATCATAGCACGATTCGCGTCTAACACAAACTCACTGTTTTCACCGTCCTGTAACTCGGCACCTGAGAGGTGTAGACCGTGTTTGAAAAAGCAATAAGCTTGCGCTCCCAGCCTAGAGCATGAATCAGAGCACGATTCGCGTCTAACACAAACTCATTGTTTTTACCGTCCTGTAACTCGGCACCTGAGAGGTGTAGACCGTGTTTGAAAAAGCAATAAGCTTGCGATACCAGCCTAGAGCATGAATCAGAGCACGATTCGCGTCTAACACAAACTCATTGTTTTCACCGTCCTGTAACTCGGCACCTGAGAGGTGTAGACCGTGTTTGAAAAAGCAATAAGCTTGCGCTCCCAGCCTAGAGCATGAATCAGAGCACGATTCGCGTCTAACACAAACTCACTGTTTTTACCGTCCTGTAACTCGGCACCTGAGAGGTGTAGAGCGTGTTTGAAAAAGCATTAAGCTTGCGCTCCCAGCCTAGAGCATGAATCAGAGCACGATTCGCGTCTAACACAAACTCACTGTTTTCACCATCCTGTAACTCGGCACCTGAGAGGTGTAGACCGTGTTTGAAAAAGCAATAAGCTTGAGCTCCCCGCCTAGAGCATGAATCAGAGCACGATTCGCGTCTAACACAAACTCACTGTTTTCACCGTCCTGTACCTCGGCACCTGAGAGGTGTAGACCGTGTTTGAAAAAGCAATAAGCTTGAGCTCCCAGCCTAGAGCATGAATCAGAGCACGATTCGCGTCTAACACAAACTCACTGTTTTTACCGTCCTGTACCTCGGCACCTGAGAGGTGTAGACCGTGTTTGAAAAAGCATTACGCTTGCGCTCCCAGCCTAGAGCATCAATCCAAGCACGATTCGCGTCTAACACAAACTCACTGTTTTCACCGTCCTGTAACTCGGCACCTGAGAGGTGTAGACCGTGTTTGAAAAAGCAATAAGCTTGCGCTCCCAGCCTAGAGCATGAATCATAGCACGATTCGCGTCTAACACAAACTCACTGTTTTCACCGTCCTGTAACTCGGCACCTGAGAGGTGTAGACCGTGTTTGAAAAAGCAATAAGCTTGATCTCCCCGTCTAGAGCATGAATCAGAGCACGATTCGCGTCTAACACAAACTCACTGTTTTCACCGTCCTGTACCTCGGCACCTGAGAGGTGTAGACCGTGTTTGAAAAAGCAATAAGCTTGAGCTCCCAGCCTAGAGCATGAATCAGAGCACGATTCGCGTCTAACACAAACTCAGTGTTTTCACCGTCCTGTAACTCGGCACCTGAGAGGTGTAGACCGTGTTTGAAAAAGCAATAAGCTTGCGCTCCCAGCCTAGAGCATGAATCAGAGCACGATTCGCGTCTAACACAAACTCACTGTTTTCACCGTCCTGTAACTCGGCACCTGAGAGGTGTAGACCGTGTTTGAAAAAGCATTACGCTTGCGCTCCCAGCCTAGAGCATCAATCCCAGCACGATTCGCGTCTAACACAAACTCACTGTTTTCACCGTCCTGTAACTCGGCACTTGAGAGGTGTAGACCGTGTTTGAAAAAGCAATAAGCTTGTGCTCCCAGCCTAGAGCATGAATCAGAGCACGATTCGCGTCTAACACAAACTCACTGTTTTCACCGTCCTGTAACTCGGCACCTGAGAGGTGTAGACCGTGTTTGAAAAAGCAATAAGCTTGCACTCCCAGCCTAGAGCATGAATCATAGCACGATTCGCGTCTAACACAAACTCACTGTTTTCACCGTCCTGTAACTCGGCACCTGAGAGGTGTAGACCGTGTTTGAAAAAGCAATAAGCTTGCGCTCCCAGCCTAGAGCATGAATCAGAGCACGATTCGCGTCTAACACAAACTCATTGTTTTTACCGTCCTGTAACTCGGCACCTGAGAGGTGTAGACCGTGTTTGAAAAAGCAATAAGCTTGCGATACCAGCCTAGAGCATGAATCAGAGCACGATTCGCGTCTAACACAAACTCATTGTTTTCACCGTCCTGTAACTCGGCACCTGAGAGGTGTAGACCGTGTTTGAAAAAGCAATAAGCTTGCGCTCCCAGCCTAGAGCATGAATCAGAGCACGATTCGCGTCTAACACAAACTCACTGTTTTTACCGTCCTGTAACTCGGCACCTGAGAGGTGTAGAGCGTGTTTGAAAAAGCATTAAGCTTGCGCTCCCAGCCTAGAGCATGAATCAGAGCACGATTCGCGTCTAACACAAACTCACTGTTTTCACCATCCTGTAACTCGGCACCTGAGAGGTGTAGACCGTGTTTGAAAAAGCAATAAGCTTGAGCTCCCCGCCTAGAGCATGAATCAGAGCACGATTCGCGTCTAACACAAACTCACTGTTTTCACCGTCCTGTACCTCGGCACCTGAGAGGTGTAGACCGTGTTTGAAAAAGCAATAAGCTTGAGCTCCCAGCCTAGAGCATGAATCAGAGCACGATTCGCGTCTAACACAAACTCACTGTTTTCACCGTCCTGTAACTCGGCACCTGAGAGGTGTAGACCGTGTTTGAAAAAGCAATAAGCTTGCGCTCCCAGCCTAGAACTTGAATCAGAGCACGATTCGCGTCTAACACAAACTCACTGTTTTTACCGCCCTGTAACTCGGCACCTGAGAGGTGTAGACCGTGTTTGAAAAAGCAATAAGCTTGCGCTCCCAGCCTAGAGCATGAATCAGAGCACGATTCGCGTCTAACACAAACTCACTGTTTTCACCGTCCTGTAACTCGGCACCTGAGAGGTGTAGACCGTGTTTGAAAAAGCAATAAGCTTGAGCTCCCAGCCTAAAGCATGAATCAGAGCACGATTCGCGTCTAACACAAACTCACTGTTTTTACCGTCCTGTACCTCGGCACCTGAGAGGTGTAGACCGTGTTTGAAAAAGCATTACGCTTGCGCTCCCAGCCTAGAGCATCAATCCCAGCACGATTCGCGTCTAACACAAACTCACTGTTTTCACCGTCCTGTAACTCGGCACCTGAGAGGTGTAGACCGTGTTTGAAAAAGCAATAAGCTTGCGCTCCCAGCCTAGAGCATGAATCAGAGCACGATTCGCGTCTAACACAAACTCACTGTTTTCACCGTCCTGTAACTCGGCACCTGAGAGGTGTAGACCGTGTTTGAAAAAGCAATAAGCTTGATCTCCCCGTCTAGAGCATGAATCAGAGCACGATTCGCGTCTAACACAAACTCACTGTTTTCACCGTCCTGTACCTCGGCACCTGAGAGGTGTAGACCGTGTTTGAAAAAGCAATAAGCTTGAGCTCCCAGCCTAGAGCATGAATCAGAGCACGATTCGCGTCTAACACAAACTCAGTGTTTTCACCGTCCTGTAACTCGGCACCTGAGAGGTGTAGACCGTGTTTGAAAAAGCAATAAGCTTGCGCTCCCAGCCTAGAGCATGAATCAGAGCACGATTCGCGTCTAACACAAACTCACTGTTTTCACCGTCCTGTAACTCGGCACCTGAGAGGTGTAGACCGTGTTTGAAAAAGCATTACGCTTGCGCTCCCAGCCTAGAGCATCAATCCCAGCACGATTCGCGTCTAACACAAACTCACTGTTTTCACCGTCCTGTAACTCGGCACCTGAGAGGTGTAGACCGTGTTTGAAAAAGCAATAAGCTTGCGCTCCCAGCCTAGAGCATGAATCAGAGCACGATTCGCGTCTAACACAAACTCACTGTTTTCACCGTCCTGTAACTCGGCACCTGAGAGGTGTAGACCGTGTTTGAAAAAGCAATAAGCTTGCGCCCCCAGCCTAGAGCATGAATCAGAGCACGATTCGCGTCTAACACAAACTCACTGTTTTCACCGTCCTGTAACTCGGCACCTGAGAGGTGTAGACCGTGTTTGAAAAAGCAATAAGCTTGATCTCCCCGTCTAGAGCATGAATCAGAGCACGATTCGTGTCTAACACAAACTCACTGTTTTCACCGTCCTGTACCTCGGCACCTGAGAGGTGTAGACCGTGTTTGAAAAAGCAATAAGCTTGAGCTCCCAGCCTAGAGCATGAATCAGAGCACGATTCGCGTCTAACACAAACTCACTGTTTTCACCGTCCTGTAACTCGGCACCTGAGAGGTGTAGACCGTGTTTGAAAAAGCAATAAGCTTGCGCTCCCAGCCTAGAGCATGAATCAGAGCACGATTCGCGTCTAACACAAACTCACTGTTTTCACCGTCCTGTAACTCGGCACCTGAGAGGTGTAGACCGTGTTTGAAAAAGCATTATGCTTGCGCTCCCAGCCTAGAGCATCAATCCCAGCACGATTCGCGTCTAACACAAACTCACTGTTTTCACCGTCCTGTAACTCGGCACCTGAGAGGTGTAGACCGTGTTTGAAAAAGCAATAAGCTTGCGCTCCCAGCCTAGAGCATGAATCAGAGCACGATTCGCGTCTAACACAAACTCACTGTTTTCACCGTCCTGTAACTCGGCACCTGAGAGGTGTAGACCGTGTTTGAAAAAGCAATAAGCTTGATCTCCCCGTCTAGAGCATGAATCAGAGCACGATTCGCGTCTAACACAAACTCACTGTTTTCACCGTCCTGTACCTCGGCACCTGAGAGGTGTAGACCGTGTTTGAAAAAGCAATAAGCTTGAGCTCCCAGCCTAGAGCATGAATCAGAGCACGATTCGCGTCTAACACAAACTCACTGTTTTCACCGTCCTGTAACTCGGCACCTGAGAGGTGTAGACCGTGTTTGAAAAAGCAATAAGCTTGCGCTCCCAGCCTAGAGCATGAATCAGAGCACGATTCGCGTCTAACACAAACTCACTGTTTTCACCGTCCTGTAACTCGGCACCTGAGAGGTGTAGACCGTGTTTGAAAAAGCATTACGCTTGCGCTCCCAGCCTAGAGCATCAATCCCAGCACGATTCGCGTCTAACACAAACTCACTGTTTTCACCGTCCTGTAACTCGGCACCTGAGAGGTGTAGACCGTGTTTGAAAAAGCAATAAGCTTGCGCTCCCAGCCTAGAGCATGAATCAGAGCACGATTCGCGTCTAACACAAACTCAGTGTTTTCACCGTCCTGTAACTCGGCACCTGAGAGGTGTAGACCGTGTTTGAAAAAGCAATAAGCTTGCGCTCCCAGCCTAGAGCATGAATCATAGCACGATTCGCGTCTAACACAAACTCACTGTTTTCAGCGTCCTCTAACTCGGCACCTGAGAGGTGTAGACCGTGTTTGAAAAAGCAATAAGCTTGCGCTCCCAGCCTAGAGCATGAATCAGAGCACGATTCGCGTCTAACACAAACTCATTGTTTTTACCGTCCTGTAACTCGGCACCTGAGAGGTGTAGACCGTGTTTGAAAAAGCAATAAGCTTGCGATACCAGCCTAGAGCATGAATCAGAGCACGATTCGCGTCTAACACAAACTCATTGTTTTCACCGTCCTGTAACTCGGCACCTGAGAGGTGTAGACCGTGTTTGAAAAAGCAATAAGCTTGCGCTCCCAGCCTAGAGCATGAATCAGAGCACGATTCGCGTCTAACACAAACTCATTGTTTTTACCGTCCTGTAACTCGGCACCTGAGAGGTGTAGACCGTGTTTGAAAAAGCATTAAGCTTGCGCTCCCAGCCTAGAGCATGAATCAGAGCACGATTCGCGTCTAAAACAAACTCACTGTTTTCACCGTCCTGTAACTCGGCACCTGAGAGGTGTAGACCGTGTTTGAAAAAGCAATAAGCTTGATCTCCCCGTCTAGAGCATGAATCAGAGCACGATTCGCGTCTAACACAAACTCACTGTTTTCACCGTCCTGTAACTCGGCACCTGAGAGGTGTAGACCGTGTTTGAAAAAGCAATAAGCTTGCGCTCCCAGCCTAGAGCATGAATCAGAGCACGATTCGCGTCTAACACAAACTCACTGTTTTCACCGTCCTGTAACTCGGCACCTGAGAGGTGTAGACCGTGTTTGAAAGAGCATTACGCTTGCGCTCCCAGCCTAGAGCATCAATCCCAGCACGATTCGCGTCTAACACAAACTCACTGTTTTCACCGTCCTGTAACTCGGCACCTGAGAGGTGTAGACCGTGTTTGAAAAAGCAATAAGCTTGCGCTCCCAGCCTAGAGCATGAATCAGAGCACGATTTGCGTCTAACACAAACTCAGTGTTTTCACCGTCCTCTAACTCGGCACCTGAGAGGTGTAGACCGTGTTTGAAAAAGCAATAAGCTTGCGCTGCCAGCCTAGAGCATGAATCAGAGCACGATTCGGGTCTAACACAAACTCACTGTTTTCACCGTCCTGTAACTCGGCACCTGAGAGATGTAGACCGTGTTTGAAAAAGCAATAAGCTTGCGCTCCCAGCCTAGAGCATGAATCAGAGCACGATTCGCGTCTAACACAAACTCACTGTTTTCACCGTCCTGTAACTCGGCACCTGAGAGGTGTAGACCGTGTTTGAAAAAGCATTACGCTTGCGCTCCCAGCCTAGAGCATCAATCCCAGCACGATTCGCGTCTAACACAAACTCACTGTTTTCACCGTCCTGTAACTCGGCACCTGAGAGGTGTAGACCGTGTTTGAAAAAGCAATAAGCTTGCGCTCCCAGCCTAGAGCATGAATCAGAGCACGATTCGCGTCTAACACAAACTCACTGTTTTCACCGTCCTGTAACTCGGCACCTGAGAGGTGTAGACCGTGTTTGAAAAAGCAATAAGCTTGATCTCCCCGTCTAGAGCATGAATCAGAGCACGATTCGCGTCTAACACAAACTCACTGTTTTCACCGTCCTGTAACTCGGCACCTGAGAGGTGTAGACCGTGTTTGAAAAAGCAATAAGCTTGCGCTCCCAGCCTAGAGCATGAATCAGAGCACGATTCGCGTCTAACACAAACTCACTGTTTTCACCGTCCTGTAACTCGGCACCTGAGAGGTGTAGACCGTGTTTGAAAAAGCATTACGCTTGCGCTCCCAGCCTAGAGCATCAATCCCAGCACGATTCGCGTCTAACACAAACTCACTGTTTTCACCGTCCTGTAACTCGGCACCTGAGAGGTGTAGACCGTGTTTGAAAAAGCAATAAGCTTGCGCTCCCAGCCTAGAGCATGAATCAGAGCACGATTCGCGTCTAACACAAACTCAGTGTTTTCACCGTCCTGTAACTCGGCACCTGAGAGGTGTAGACCGTGTTTGAAAAAGCAATAAGCTTGCGCTCCCAGCCTAGAGCATGAATCATAGCACGATTCGCGTCTAACACAAACTCACTGTTTTCAGCGTCCTCTAACTCGGCACCTGAGAGGTGTAGACCGTGTTTGAAAAAGCAATAAGCTTGCGCTCCCAGCCTAGAGCATGAATCAGAGCACGATTCGCGTCTAACACAAACTCATTGTTTTTACCGTCCTGTAACTCGGCACCTGAGAGGTGTAGACCGTGTTTGAAAAAGCAATAAGCTTGCGATACCAGCCTAGAGCATGAATCAGAGCACGATTCGCGTCTAACACAAACTCATTGTTTTCACCGTCCTGTAACTCGGCACCTGAGAGGTGTAGACCGTGTTTGAAAAAGCAATAAGCTTGCGCTCCCAGCCTAGAGCATGAATCAGAGCACGATTCGCGTCTAACACAAACTCATTGTTTTTACCGTCCTGTAACTCGGCACCTGAGAGGTGTAGACCGTGTTTGAAAAAGCATTAAGCTTGCGCTCCCAGCCTAGAGCATGAATCAGAGCACGATTCGCGTCTAAAACAAACTCACTGTTTTCACCGTCCTGTAACTCGGCACCTGAGAGGTGTAGACCGTGTTTGAAAAAGCAATAAGCTTGATCTCCCCGTCTAGAGCATGAATCAGAGCACGATTCGCGTCTAACACAAACTCACTGTTTTCACCGTCCTGTAACTCGGCACCTGAGAGGTGTAGACCGTGTTTGAAAAAGCAATAAGCTTGCGCTCCCAGCCTAGAGCATGAATCAGAGCACGATTCGCGTCTAACACAAACTCACTGTTTTCACCGTCCTGTAACTCGGCACCTGAGAGGTGTAGACCGTGTTTGAAAGAGCATTACGCTTGCGCTCCCAGCCTAGAGCATCAATCCCAGCACGATTCGCGTCTAACACAAACTCACTGTTTTCACCGTCCTGTAACTCGGCACCTGAGAGGTGTAGACCGTGTTTGAAAAAGCAATAAGCTTGCGCTCCCAGCCTAGAGCATGAATCAGAGCACGATTTGCGTCTAACACAAACTCAGTGTTTTCACCGTCCTCTAACTCGGCACCTGAGAGGTGTAGACCGTGTTTGAAAAAGCAATAAGCTTGCGCTGCCAGCCTAGAGCATGAATCAGAGCACGATTCGGGTCTAACACAAACTCACTGTTTTCACCGTCCTGTAACTCGGCACCTGAGAGATGTAGACCGTGTTTGAAAAAGCAATAAGCTTGCGCTCCCAGCCTAGAGCATGAATCAGAGCACGATTCGCGTCTAACACAAACTCACTGTTTTCACCGTCCTGTAACTCGGCACTTGAGAGGTGTAGACCGTGTTTGAAAAAGCAATAAGCTTGATCTCCCCGTCTAGAGCATGAATCAGAGCACGATTCGCGTCTAACACAAACTCACTGTTTTCACCGTCCTGTAACTCGGCACCTGAGAGGTGTAGACCGTGTTTGAAAAAGCAATAAGCTTGCGCTCCCAGCCTAGAGCATGAATCAGAGCACGATTCGCGTCTAACACAAACTCACTGTTTTCACCGTCCTGTAACTCGGCACCTGAGAGGTGTAGACCATGTTTGAAAGAGCATTACGCTTGCGCTCCCAGCCTAGAGCATCAATCCCAGCACGATTCGCGTCTAACACAAACTCACTGTTTTCACCGTGCTGTAACTCGGCACCTGAGAGGTGTAGACCGTGTTTGAAAAAGCAATAAGCTTGCGCTCCCAGCCTAGAGCATGAATCAGAGCACGATTTGCGTCTAACACAAACTCAGTGTTTTCACCGTCCTCTAACTCGGCACCTGAGAGGTGTAGACCGTGTTTGAAAAAGCAATAAGCTTGCGCTGCCAGCCTAGAGCATGAATCAGAGCACGATTCGGGTCTAACACAAACTCACTGTTTTCACCGTCCTGTAACTCGGCACCTGAGAGATGTAGACCGTGTTTGAAAAAGCAATAAGCTTGCGCTCCCAGCCTAGAGCATGAATCAGAGCACGATTCGCGTCTAACACAAACTCACTGTTTTCACCGTCCTGTAACTCGGCACTTGAGAGGTGTAGACCGTGTTTGAAAAAGCAATAAGCTTGCGCTCCCTGCCTAGAGCATGAATCAGAGCACGATTCGCGTCTAACACAAACTCACTGTTTTCACCGTCCTGTAACTCGGCACCTGAGAGGTGTAGACCGTGTTTGAAAAAGCAATAAGCTTGCGCTCCCAGCCTAGAGCATGAATCATAGCACGATTCGCGTCTAACACAAACTCAGTGTTTTCACCGTCCTCTAACTCGGCACCTGAGAGGTGTAGACCGTGTTTGAAAAAGCAATAAGCTTGATCTCCCCGTCTAGAGCATGAATCAGAGCACGATTCGCGTCTAACACAAACTCACTGTTTTCACCGTCCTGTACCTCGGCACCTGAGAGGTGTAGACCGTGTTTGAAAAAGCAATAAGCTTGAGCTCCCAGCCTAGAGCATGAATCAGAGCACGATTCGCGTCTAACACAAACTCAGTGTATTCACCGTCCTGTAACTCGGCACCTGAGAGGTGTAGACCGTGTTTGAAAAAGCAATAAGCTTGCGCTCCCAGCCTAGAGCATGAATCAGAGCACGATTCGCGTCTAACACAAACTCACTGTTTTCACCGTCCTGTAACTCGGCACCTGAGAGGTGTAGACCGTGTTTGAAAGAGCATTACGCTTGCGCTCCCAGCCTAGAGCATCAATCCCAGCACGATTCGCGTCTAACACAAACTCACTGTTTTCACCGTCCTGTAACTCGGCACCTGAGAGGTGTAGACCGTGTTTGAAAAAGCAATAAGCTTGCGCTCCCAGCCTAGAGCATGAATCAGAGCACGATTTGCGTCTAACACAAACTCAGTGTTTTCACCGTCCTCTAACTCGGCACCTGAGAGGTGTAGACCGTGTTTGAAAAAGCAATAAGCTTGCGCTGCCAGCCTAGAGCATGAATCAGAGCACGATTCGGGTCTAACACAAACTCACTGTTTTCACCGTCCTGTAACTCGGCACCTGAGAGATGTAGACCGTGTTTGAAAAAGCAATAAGCTTGCGCTCCCAGCCTAGAGCATGAATCAGAGCTCGATTCGCGTCTAACACAAACTCACTGTTTTCACCGTCCTGTAACTCGGCACTTGAGAGGTGTAGACCGTGTTTGAAAAAGCAATAAGCTTGTGCTCCCAGCCTAGAGCATGAATCAGAGCACGATTCGCGTCTGACACAAACTCACTGTTTTCACCGTCCTGTAACTCGGCACTTGAGAGGTGTAGACCGTGTTTGAAAAAGCAATAAGCTTGCGCTCCCTGCCTAGAGCATGAATCAGAGCACGAATCGCGTCTAACACAAACTCACTGTTTTCACCGTCCTGTAACTCGGCACCTGAGAGGTGTAGACCGTGTTTGAAAAAGCAATAAGCTTGCGCTCCCAGCCTAGAGCATGAATCATAGCACGATTCGCGTCTAACACAAACTCACTGTTTTCAGCGTCCTCTAACTCGGCACCTGAGAGGTGTAGACCGTGTTTGAAAAAGCAATAAGCTTGCGCTCCCAGCCTAGAGCATGAATCAGAGCACGATTCGCGTCTAACACAAACTCATTGTTTTTACCGTCCTGTAACTCGGCACCTGAGAGGTGTAGACCGTGTTTGAAAAAGCAATAAGCTTGCGATACCAGCCTAGAGCATGAATCAGAGCACGATTCGCGTCTAACACAAACTCATTGTTTTCACCGTCCTGTAACTCGGCACCTGAGAGGTGTAGACCGTGTTTGAAAAAGCAATAAGCTTGCGCTCCCAGCCTAGAGCATGAATCAGAGCACGATTCGCGTCTAACACAAACTCACTGTTTTTACCGTCCTGTAACTCGGCACCTGAGAGGTGTAGACCGTGTTTGAAAAAGCAATAAGCTTGATCTCCCCGTCTAGAGCATGAATCAGAGCACGATTCGCGTCTAACACAAACTCACTGTTTTCACCGTCCTGTAACTCGGCACCTGAGAGGTGTAGACCGTGTTTGAAAAAGCAATAAGCTTGCGCTCCCAGCCTAGAGCATGAATCAGAGCACGATTCGCGTCTAACACAAACTCACTGTTTTCACCGTCCTGTAACTCGGCACCTGAGAGGTGTAGACCGTGTTTGAAAAAGCATTACGCTTGCGCTCCCAGCCTAGAGCATCAATCCCAGCACGATTCGCGTCTAACACAAACTCACTGTTTTCACCGTCCTGTAACTCGGCACCTGAGAGGTGTAGACCGTGTTTGAAAAAGCAATAAGCTTGCGCTCCCAGCCTAGAGCATGAATCAGAGCACGATTCGCGTCTAACACAAACTCAGTGTTTTCACCGTCCTGTAACTCGGCACCTGAGAGGTGTAGACCGTGTTTGAAAAAGCAATAAGCTTGCGCTCCCAGCCTAGAGCATGAATCATAGCACGATTCGCGTCTAACACAAACTCACTGTTTTCAGCGTCCTCTAACTCGGCACCTGAGAGGTGTAGACCGTGTTTGAAAAAGCAATAAGCTTGCGCTCCCAGCCTAGAGCATGAATCAGAGCACGATTCGCGTCTAACACAAACTCATTGTTTTTACCGTCCTGTAACTCGGCACCTGAGAGGTGTAGACCGTGTTTGAAAAAGCAATAAGCTTGCGATACCAGCCTAGAGCATGAATCAGAGCACGATTCGCGTCTAACACAAACTCATTGTTTTCACCGTCCTGTAACTCGGCACCTGAGAGGTGTAGACCGTGTTTGAAAAAGCAATAAGCTTGCGCTCCCAGCCTAGAGCATGAATCAGAGCACGATTCGCGTCTAACACAAACTCATTGTTTTTACCGTCCTGTAACTCGGCACCTGAGAGGTGTAGACCGTGTTTGAAAAAGCATTAAGCTTGCGCTCCCAGCCTAGAGCATGAATCAGAGCACGATTCGCGTCTAAAACAAACTCACTGTTTTCACCGTCCTGTAACTCGGCACCTGAGAGGTGTAGACCGTGTTTGAAAAAGCAATAAGCTTGATCTCCCCGTCTAGAGCATGAATCAGAGCACGATTCGCGTCTAACACAAACTCACTGTTTTCACCGTCCTGTAACTCGGCACCTGAGAGGTGTAGACCGTGTTTGAAAAAGCAATAAGCTTGCGCTCCCAGCCTAGAGCATGAATCAGAGCACGATTCGCGTCTAACACAAACTCACTGTTTTCACCGTCCTGTAACTCGGCACCTGAGAGGTGTAGACCGTGTTTGAAAGAGCATTACGCTTGCGCTCCCAGCCTAGAGCATCAATCCCAGCACGATTCGCGTCTAACACAAACTCACTGTTTTCACCGTCCTGTAACTCGGCACCTGAGAGGTGTAGACCGTGTTTGAAAAAGCAATAAGCTTGCGCTCCCAGCCTAGAGCATGAATCAGAGCACGATTTGCGTCTAACACAAACTCAGTGTTTTCACCGTCCTCTAACTCGGCACCTGAGAGGTGTAGACCGTGTTTGAAAAAGCAATAAGCTTGCGCTGCCAGCCTAGAGCATGAATCAGAGCACGATTCGGGTCTAACACAAACTCACTGTTTTCACCGTCCTGTAACTCGGCACCTGAGAGATGTAGACCGTGTTTGAAAAAGCAATAAGCTTGCGCTCCCAGCCTAGAGCATGAATCAGAGCACGATTCGCGTCTAACACAAACTCACTGTTTTCACCGTCCTGTAACTCGGCACTTGAGAGGTGTAGACCGTGTTTGAAAAAGCAATAAGCTTGATCTCCCCGTCTAGAGCATGAATCAGAGCACGATTCGCGTCTAACACAAACTCACTGTTTTCACCGTCCTGTAACTCGGCACCTGAGAGGTGTAGACCGTGTTTGAAAAAGCAATAAGCTTGCGCTCCCAGCCTAGAGCATGAATCAGAGCACGATTCGCGTCTAACACAAACTCACTGTTTTCACCGTCCTGTAACTCGGCACCTGAGAGGTGTAGACCATGTTTGAAAGAGCATTACGCTTGCGCTCCCAGCCTAGAGCATCAATCCCAGCACGATTCGCGTCTAACACAAACTCACTGTTTTCACCGTCCTGTAACTCGGCACCTGAGAGGTGTAGACCGTGTTTGAAAAAGCAATAAGCTTGCGCTCCCAGCCTAGAGCATGAATCAGAGCACGATTTGCGTCTAACACAAACTCAGTGTTTTCACCGTCCTCTAACTCGGCACCTGAGAGGTGTAGACCGTGTTTGAAAAAGCAATAAGCTTGCGCTGCCAGCCTAGAGCATGAATCAGAGCACGATTCGGGTCTAACACAAACTCACTGTTTTCACCGTCCTGTAACTCGGCACCTGAGAGATGTAGACCGTGTTTGAAAAAGCAATAAGCTTGCGCTCCCAGCCTAGAGCATGAATCAGAGCACGATTCGCGTCTAACACAAACTCACTGTTTTCACCGTCCTGTAACTCGGCACTTGAGAGGTGTAGACCGTGTTTGAAAAAGCAATAAGCTTGCGCTCCCTGCCTAGAGCATGAATCAGAGCACGATTCGCGTCTAACACAAACTCACTGTTTTCACCGTCCTGTAACTCGGCACCTGAGAGGTGTAGACCGTGTTTGAAAAAGCAATAAGCTTGCGCTCCCAGCCTAGAGCATGAATCATAGCACGATTCGCGTCTAACACAAACTCAGTGTTTTCACCGTCCTCTAACTCGGCACCTGAGAGGTGTAGACCGTGTTTGAAAAAGCAATAAGCTTGATCTCCCCGTCTAGAGCATGAATCAGAGCACGATTCGCGTCTAACACAAACTCACTGTTTTCACCGTCCTGTACCTCGGCACCTGAGAGGTGTAGACCGTGTTTGAAAAAGCAATAAGCTTGAGCTCCCAGCCTAGAGCATGAATCAGAGCACGATTCGCGTCTAACACAAACTCAGTGTATTCACCGTCCTGTAACTCGGCACCTGAGAGGTGTAGACCGTGTTTGAAAAAGCAATAAGCTTGCGCTCCCAGCCTAGAGCATGAATCAGAGCACGATTCGCGTCTAACACAAACTCACTGTTTTCACCGTCCTGTAACTCGGCACCTGAGAGGTGTAGACCGTGTTTGAAAGAGCATTACGCTTGCGCTCCCAGCCTAGAGCATCAATCCCAGCACGATTCGCGTCTAACACAAACTCACTGTTTTCACCGTCCTGTAACTCGGCACCTGAGAGGTGTAGACCGTGTTTGAAAAAGCAATAAGCTTGCGCTCCCAGCCTAGAGCATGAATCAGAGCACGATTTGCGTCTAACACAAACTCAGTGTTTTCACCGTCCTCTAACTCGGCACCTGAGAGGTGTAGACCGTGTTTGAAAAAGCAATAAGCTTGCGCTGCCAGCCTAGAGCATGAATCAGAGCACGATTCGGGTCTAACACAAACTCACTGTTTTCACCGTCCTGTAACTCGGCACCTGAGAGATGTAGACCGTGTTTGAAAAAGCAATAAGCTTGCGCTCCCAGCCTAGAGCATGAATCAGAGCTCGATTCGCGTCTAACACAAACTCACTGTTTTCACCGTCCTGTAACTCGGCACTTGAGAGGTGTAGACCGTGTTTGAAAAAGCAATAAGCTTGTGCTCCCAGCCTAGAGCATGAATCAGAGCACGATTCGCGTCTGACACAAACTCACTGTTTTCACCGTCCTGTAACTCGGCACTTGAGAGGTGTAGACCGTGTTTGAAAAAGCAATAAGCTTGCGCTCCCTGCCTAGAGCATGAATCAGAGCACGAATCGCGTCTAACACAAACTCACTGTTTTCACCGTCCTGTAACTCGGCACCTGAGAGGTGTAGACCGTGTTTGAAAAAGCAATAAGCTTGCGCTCCCAGCCTAGAGCATGAATCATAGCACGATTCGCGTCTAACACAAACTCACTGTTTTCAGCGTCCTCTAACTCGGCACCTGAGAGGTGTAGACCGTGTTTGAAAAAGCAATAAGCTTGCGCTCCCAGCCTAGAGCATGAATCAGAGCACGATTCGCGTCTAACACAAACTCATTGTTTTTACCGTCCTGTAACTCGGCACCTGAGAGGTGTAGACCGTGTTTGAAAAAGCAATAAGCTTGCGATACCAGCCTAGAGCATGAATCAGAGCACGATTCGCGTCTAACACAAACTCATTGTTTTCACCGTCCTGTAACTCGGCACCTGAGAGGTGTAGACCGTGTTTGAAAAAGCAATAAGCTTGCGCTCCCAGCCTAGAGCATGAATCAGAGCACGATTCGCGTCTAACACAAACTCACTGTTTTTACCGTCCTGTAACTCGGCACCTGAGAGGTGTAGACCGTGTTTGAAAAAGCATTAAGCTTGCGCTCCCAGCCTAGTGCATGAATCAGAGCACGATTCGCGTCTAACACAAACTCACTGTTTTCACCGTCCTGTAACTCGGCACCTGAGAGGTGTAGACCGTGTTTGAAAAAGCAATAAGCTTGATCTCCCCGTCTAGAGCATGAATCAGAGCACGATTCGCGTCTAACACAAACTCACTGTTTTCACCGTCCTGTAACTCGGCACCTGAGAGGTGTAGACCGTGTTTAAAAAAGCAATAAGCTTGATCTCCCCGTCTAGAGCATGAATCAGAGCACGATTCGCGTCTAACACAAACTCACTGTTTTCACCGTCCTGTACCTCGGCACCTGAGAGGTGTAGACCGTGTTTGAAAAAGCAATAAGCTTGAGCTCCCAGCCTAGAGCATGAATTAGAGCACGATTCGCGTCTAACACAAACTCACTGTTTTCACCGTCCTGTAACTCGGCACCTGAGAGGTGTAGACCGTGTTTGAAAAAGCAATAAGCTTGCGCTCCCAGCCTAGAGCATGAATCAGAGCACGATTCGCGTCTAACACAAACTCACTGTTTTCACCGTCCTGTAACTCGGCACTTGAGAGGTGTAGACCGTGTTTGAAAAAGCAATAAGCTTGCGCTCCCAGCCTAGAGCATGAATCAGAGCACGATTCGCGTCTAACACAAACTCACTGTTTTTACCGTCCTGTAACTCGGCACCTGAGAGGTGTAGACCGTGTTTGAAAAAGCAATAAGCTTGATCTCCCCGTCTAGAGCATGAATCAGAGCACGATTCGCGTCTAACACAAACTCACTGTTTTCACCGTCCTGTACCTCGGCACCTGAGAGGTGTAGACCGTGTTTGAAAAAGCAATAAGCTTGAGCTCCCAGCCTAGAGCATGAATTAGAGCACGATTCGCGTCTAACACAAACTCACTGTTTTCACCGTCCTGTAACTCGGCACCTGAGAGGTGTAGACCGTGTTTGAAAAAGCAATAAGCTTGCGCTCCCAGCCTAGAGCATGAATCAGAGCACGATTCGCGTCTAACACAAACTCACTGTTTTCACCGTCCTGTAACTCGGCACTTGAGAGGTGTAGACCGTGTTTGAAAAAGCAATAAGCTTGCGCTCCCAGCCTAGAACATGAATCAGAGCACGATTCGCGTCTAACACAAACTCACTGTTTTTACCGTCCTGTAACTCGGCACCTGAGAGGTGTAGACCGTGTTTGAAAAAGCAATAAGCTTGCGCTCCCAGCCTAGAGCATGAATCAGAGCACGATTTGCGTCTAACACAAACTCAGTGTTTTCACCGTCCTGTAACTCGGCACCTGAGAGGTGTAGACCGTGTTTGAAAAAGCAATAAGCTTGCGCTGCCAGCCTAGAGCATGAATCAGAGCACGATTCGGGTCTAACACAAACTCACTGTTTTCACCGTCCTGTAACTCGGCACCTGAGAGATGTAGACCGTGTTTGAAAAAGCAATAAGCTTGCGCTCCCAGCCTAGAGCATGAATCAGAGCTCGATTCGCGTCTCACACAAACTCACTGTTTTCACCGTCCTGTAACTCGGCACTTGAGAGGTGTAGACCGTGTTTGAAAAAGCAATAAGCTTGTGCTCCCAGCCTAGAGCATGAATCAGAGCACGATTCGCGTCTAACACAAACTCACTGTTTTCACCGTCCTGTAACTCGGCACTTGAGAGGTGTAGACCGTGTTTGAAAAAGCAATAAGCTTGCGCTCCCTGCCTAGAGCATGAATCAGAGCACGATTCGCGTCTAACACAAACTCACTGTTTTCACCGTCCTGTAACTCGGCACCTGAGAGGTGTAGACCGTGTTTGAAAAAGCAATAAGCTTGCACTCCCAGCCTAGAGCATGAATCATAGCACGATTCGCGTCTAACACAAACTCACTGTTTTCACCGTCCTGTAACTCGGCACCTGAGAGGTGTAGACCGTGTTTGAAAAAGCAATAAGCTTGCGCTCCCAGCCTAGAGCATGAATCAGAGCACGATTCGCGTCTAACACAAACTCATTGTTTTTACCGTCCTGTAACTCGGCACCTGAGAGGTGTAGACCGTGTTTGAAAAAGCAATAAGCTTGCGATACCAGCCTAGAGCATGAATCAGAGCACGATTCGCGTCTAACACAAACTCATTGTTTTCACCGTCCTGTAACTCGGCACCTGAGAGGTGTAGACCGTGTTTGAAAAAGCAATAAGCTTGCGCTCCCAGCCTAGAGCATGAATCAGAGCACGATTCGCGTCTAACACAAACTCACTGTTTTTACCGTCCTGTAACTCGGCACCTGAGAGGTGTAGAGCGTGTTTGAAAAAGCATTAAGCTTGCGCTCCCAGCCTAGAGCATGAATCAGAGCACGATTCGCGTCTAACACAAACTCACTGTTTTCACCGTCCTGTAACTCGGCACCTGAGAGGTGTAGACCGTGTTTGAAAAAGCAATAAGCTTGAGCTCCCCGCCTAGAGCATGAATCAGAGCACGATTCGCGTCTAACACAAACTCACTGTTTTCACCGTCCTGTACCTCGGCACCTGAGAGGTGTAGACCGTGTTTGAAAAAGCAATAAGCTTGAGCTCCCAGCCTAGAGCATGAATCAGAGCACGATTCGCGTCTAACACAAACTCACTGTTTTCACCGTCCTGTAACTCGGCACCTGAGAGGTGTAGACCGTGTTTGAAAAAGCAATAAGCTTGCGCTCCCAGCCTAGAACTTGAATCAGAGCACGATTCGCGTCTAACACAAACTCACTGTTTTTACCGTCCTGTAACTCGGCACCTGAGAGGTGTAGACCGTGTTTGAAAAAGCAATAAGCTTGCGCTCCCAGCCTAGAGCATGAATCAGAGCACGATTCGCGTCTAACACAAACTCACTGTTTTCACCGTCCTGTAACTCGGCACCTGAGAGGTGTAGACCGTGTTTGAAAAAGCAATAAGCTTGAGCTCCCAGCCTAAAGCATGAATCAGAGCACGATTCGCGTCTAACACAAACTCACTGTTTTTACCGTCCTGTACCTCGGCACCTGAGAGGTGTAGACCGTGTTTGAAAAAGCATTACGCTTGCGCTCCCAGCCTAGAGCATCAATCCCAGCACGATTCGCGTCTAACACAAACTCACTGTTTTCACCGTCCTGTAACTCGGCACCTGAGAGGTGTAGACCGTGTTTGAAAAAGCAATAAGCTTGCGCTCCCAGCCTAGAGCATGAATCATAGCACGATTCGCGTCTAACACAAACTCACTGTTTTCACCGTCCTGTAACTCGGCACCTGAGAGGTGTAGACCGTGTTTGAAAAAGCAATAAGCTTGATCTCCCCGTCTAGAGCATGAATCAGAGCACGATTCGCGTCTAACACAAACTCACTGTTTTCACCGTCCTGTACCTCGGCACCTGAGAGGTGTAGACCGTGTTTGAAAAAGCAATAAGCTTGAGCTCCCAGCCTAGAGCATGAATCAGAGCACGATTCGCGTCTAACACAAACTCAGTGTTTTCACCGTCCTGTAACTCGGCACCTGAGAGGTGTAGACCGTGTTTGAAAAAGCAATAAGCTTGCGCTCCCAGCCTAGAGCATGAATCAGAGCACGATTCGCGTCTAACACAAACTCACTGTTTTCACCGTCCTGTAACTCGGCACCTGAGAGGTGTAGACCGTGTTTGAAAAAGCATTATGCTTGCGCTCCCAGCCTAGAGCATCAATCCCAGCACGATTCGCGTCTAACACAAACTCACTGTTTTCACCGTCCTGTAACTCGGCACTTGAGAGGTGTAGACCGTGTTTGAAAAAGCAATAAGCTTGTGCTCCCAGCCTAGAGCATGAATCAGAGCACGATTCGCGTCTAACACAAACTCACTGTTTTCACCGTCCTGTAACTCGGCACTTGAGAGGTGTAGACCGTGTTTGAAAAAGCAATAAGCTTGCGCTCCCTGCCTAGAGCATGAATCAGAGCACGATTCGCGTCTAACACAAACTCACTGTTTTCACCGTCCTGTAACTCGGCACCTGAGAGGTGTAGACCGTGTTTGAAAAAGCAATAAGCTTGCACTCCCAGCCTAGAGCATGAATCATAGCACGATTCGCGTCTAACACAAACTCACTGTTTTCACCGTCCTGTAACTCGGCACCTGAGAGGTGTAGACCGTGTTTGAAAAAGCAATAAGCTTGCGCTCCCAGCCTAGAGCATGAATCAGAGCACGATTCGCGTCTAACACAAACTCATTGTTTTTACCGTCCTGTAACTCGGCACCTGAGAGGTGTAGACCGTGTTTGAAAAAGCAATAAGCTTGCGATACCAGCCTAGAGCATGAATCAGAGCACGATTCGCGTCTAACACAAACTCATTGTTTTCACCGTCCTGTAACTCGGCACCTGAGAGGTGTAGACCGTGTTTGAAAAAGCAATAAGCTTGCGCTCCCAGCCTAGAGCATGAATCAGAGCACGATTCGCGTCTAACACAAACTCACTGTTTTTACCGTCCTGTAACTCGGCACCTGAGAGGTGTAGAGCGTGTTTGAAAAAGCATTAAGCTTGCGCTCCCAGCCTAGAGCATGAATCAGAGCACGATTCGCGTCTAACACAAACTCACTGTTTTCACCATCCTGTAACTCGGCACCTGAGAGGTGTAGACCGTGTTTGAAAAAGCAATAAGCTTGAGCTCCCCGCCTAGAGCATGAATCAGAGCACGATTCGCGTCTAACACAAACTCACTGTTTTCACCGTCCTGTACCTCGGCACCTGAGAGGTGTAGACCGTGTTTGAAAAAGCAATAAGCTTGAGCTCCCAGCCTAGAGCATGAATCAGAGCACGATTCGCGTCTAACACAAACTCACTGTTTTCACCGTCCTGTAACTCGGCACCTGAGAGGTGTAGACCGTGTTTGAAAAAGCAATAAGCTTGCGCTCCCAGCCTAGAACTTGAATCAGAGCACGATTCGCGTCTAACACAAACTCACTGTTTTTACCGCCCTGTAACTCGGCACCTGAGAGGTGTAGACCGTGTTTGAAAAAGCAATAAGCTTGCGCTCCCAGCCTAGAGCATGAATCAGAGCACGATTCGCGTCTAACACAAACTCACTGTTTTCACCGTCCTGTAACTCGGCACCTGAGAGGTGTAGACCGTGTTTGAAAAAGCAATAAGCTTGAGCTCCCAGCCTAAAGCATGAATCAGAGCACGATTCGCGTCTAACACAAACTCACTGTTTTTACCGTCCTGTACCTCGGCACCTGAGAGGTGTAGACCGTGTTTGAAAAAGCATTACGCTTGCGCTCCCAGCCTAGAGCATCAATCCCAGCACGATTCGCGTCTAACACAAACTCACTGTTTTCACCGTCCTGTAACTCGGCACCTGAGAGGTGTAGACCGTGTTTGAAAAAGCAATAAGCTTGCGCTCCCAGCCTAGAGCATGAATCATAGCACGATTCGCGTCTAACACAAACTCACTGTTTTCACCGTCCTGTAACTCGGCACCTGAGAGGTGTAGACCGTGTTTGAAAAAGCAATAAGCTTGATCTCCCCGTCTAGAGCATGAATCAGAGCACGATTCGCGTCTAACACAAACTCACTGTTTTCACCGTCCTGTACCTCGGCACCTGAGAGGTGTAGACCGTGTTTGAAAAAGCAATAAGCTTGAGCTCCCAGCCTAGAGCATGAATCAGAGCACGATTCGCGTCTAACACAAACTCAGTGTTTTCACCGTCCTGTAACTCGGCACCTGAGAGGTGTAGACCGTGTTTGAAAAAGCAATAAGCTTGCGCTCCCAGCCTAGAGCATGAATCAGAGCACGATTCGCGTCTAACACAAACTCACTGTTTTCACCGTCCTGTAACTCGGCACCTGAGAGGTGTAGACCGTGTTTGAAAAAGCATTACGCTTGCGCTCCCAGCCTAGAGCATCAATCCCAGCACGATTCGCGTCTAACACAAACTCACTGTTTTCACCGTCCTGTAACTCGGCACCTGAGAGGTGTAGACCGTGTTTGAAAAAGCAATAAGCTTGCGCTCCCAGCCTAGAGCATGAATCAGAGCACGATTCGCGTCTAACACAAACTCACTGTTTTCACCGTCCTGTAACTCGGCACCTGAGAGGTGTAGACCGTGTTTGAAAAAGCAATAAGCTTGCGCCCCCAGCCTAGAGCATGAATCAGAGCACGATTCGCGTCTAACACAAACTCACTGTTTTCACCGTCCTGTAACTCGGCACCTGAGAGGTGTAGACCGTGTTTGAAAAAGCAATAAGCTTGATCTCCCCGTCTAGAGCATGAATCAGAGCACGATTCGTGTCTAACACAAACTCACTGTTTTCACCGTCCTGTACCTCGGCACCTGAGAGGTGTAGACCGTGTTTGAAAAAGCAATAAGCTTGAGCTCCCAGCCTAGAGCATGAATCAGAGCACGATTCGCGTCTAACACAAACTCACTGTTTTCACCGTCCTGTAACTCGGCACCTGAGAGGTGTAGACCGTGTTTGAAAAAGCAATAAGCTTGCGCTCCCAGCCTAGAGCATGAATCAGAGCACGATTCGCGTCTAACACAAACTCACTGTTTTCACCGTCCTGTAACTCGGCACCTGAGAGGTGTAGACCGTGTTTGAAAAAGCATTATGCTTGCGCTCCCAGCCTAGAGCATCAATCCCAGCACGATTCGCGTCTAACACAAACTCACTGTTTTCACCGTCCTGTAACTCGGCACCTGAGAGGTGTAGACCGTGTTTGAAAAAGCAATAAGCTTGCGCTCCCAGCCTAGAGCATGAATCAGAGCACGATTCGCGTCTAACACAAACTCACTGTTTTCACCGTCCTGTAACTCGGCACCTGAGAGGTGTAGACCGTGTTTGAAAAAGCAATAAGCTTGATCTCCCCGTCTAGAGCATGAATCAGAGCACGATTCGCGTCTAACACAAACTCACTGTTTTCACCGTCCTGTACCTCGGCACCTGAGAGGTGTAGACCGTGTTTGAAAAAGCAATAAGCTTGAGCTCCCAGCCTAGAGCATGAATCAGAGCACGATTCGCGTCTAACACAAACTCACTGTTTTCACCGTCCTGTAACTCGGCACCTGAGAGGTGTAGACCGTGTTTGAAAAAGCAATAAGCTTGCGCTCCCAGCCTAGAGCATGAATCAGAGCACGATTCGCGTCTAACACAAACTCACTGTTTTCACCGTCCTGTAACTCGGCACCTGAGAGGTGTAGACCGTGTTTGAAAAAGCATTACGCTTGCGCTCCCAGCCTAGAGCATCAATCCCAGCACGATTCGCGTCTAACACAAACTCACTGTTTTCACCGTCCTGTAACTCGGCACCTGAGAGGTGTAGACCGTGTTTGAAAAAGCAATAAGCTTGCGCTCCCAGCCTAGAGCATGAATCAGAGCACGATTCGCGTCTAACACAAACTCAGTGTTTTCACCGTCCTGTAACTCGGCACCTGAGAGGTGTAGACCGTGTTTGAAAAAGCAATAAGCTTGCGCTCCCAGCCTAGAGCATGAATCATAGCACGATTCGCGTCTAACACAAACTCACTGTTTTCAGCGTCCTCTAACTCGGCACCTGAGAGGTGTAGACCGTGTTTGAAAAAGCAATAAGCTTGCGCTCCCAGCCTAGAGCATGAATCAGAGCACGATTCGCGTCTAACACAAACTCATTGTTTTTACCGTCCTGTAACTCGGCACCTGAGAGGTGTAGACCGTGTTTGAAAAAGCAATAAGCTTGCGATACCAGCCTAGAGCATGAATCAGAGCACGATTCGCGTCTAACACAAACTCATTGTTTTCACCGTCCTGTAACTCGGCACCTGAGAGGTGTAGACCGTGTTTGAAAAAGCAATAAGCTTGCGCTCCCAGCCTAGAGCATGAATCAGAGCACGATTCGCGTCTAACACAAACTCATTGTTTTTACCGTCCTGTAACTCGGCACCTGAGAGGTGTAGACCGTGTTTGAAAAAGCATTAAGCTTGCGCTCCCAGCCTAGAGCATGAATCAGAGCACGATTCGCGTCTAAAACAAACTCACTGTTTTCACCGTCCTGTAACTCGGCACCTGAGAGGTGTAGACCGTGTTTGAAAAAGCAATAAGCTTGATCTCCCCGTCTAGAGCATGAATCAGAGCACGATTCGCGTCTAACACAAACTCACTGTTTTCACCGTCCTGTAACTCGGCACCTGAGAGGTGTAGACCGTGTTTGAAAAAGCAATAAGCTTGCGCTCCCAGCCTAGAGCATGAATCAGAGCACGATTCGCGTCTAACACAAACTCACTGTTTTCACCGTCCTGTAACTCGGCACCTGAGAGGTGTAGACCGTGTTTGAAAGAGCATTACGCTTGCGCTCCCAGCCTAGAGCATCAATCCCAGCACGATTCGCGTCTAACACAAACTCACTGTTTTCACCGTCCTGTAACTCGGCACCTGAGAGGTGTAGACCGTGTTTGAAAAAGCAATAAGCTTGCGCTCCCAGCCTAGAGCATGAATCAGAGCACGATTTGCGTCTAACACAAACTCAGTGTTTTCACCGTCCTCTAACTCGGCACCTGAGAGGTGTAGACCGTGTTTGAAAAAGCAATAAGCTTGCGCTGCCAGCCTAGAGCATGAATCAGAGCACGATTCGGGTCTAACACAAACTCACTGTTTTCACCGTCCTGTAACTCGGCACCTGAGAGATGTAGACCGTGTTTGAAAAAGCAATAAGCTTGCGCTCCCAGCCTAGAGCATGAATCAGAGCACGATTCGCGTCTAACACAAACTCACTGTTTTCACCGTCCTGTAACTCGGCACCTGAGAGGTGTAGACCGTGTTTGAAAAAGCATTACGCTTGCGCTCCCAGCCTAGAGCATCAATCCCAGCACGATTCGCGTCTAACACAAACTCACTGTTTTCACCGTCCTGTAACTCGGCACCTGAGAGGTGTAGACCGTGTTTGAAAAAGCAATAAGCTTGCGCTCCCAGCCTAGAGCATGAATCAGAGCACGATTCGCGTCTAACACAAACTCACTGTTTTCACCGTCCTGTAACTCGGCACCTGAGAGGTGTAGACCGTGTTTGAAAAAGCAATAAGCTTGATCTCCCCGTCTAGAGCATGAATCAGAGCACGATTCGCGTCTAACACAAACTCACTGTTTTCACCGTCCTGTAACTCGGCACCTGAGAGGTGTAGACCGTGTTTGAAAAAGCAATAAGCTTGCGCTCCCAGCCTAGAGCATGAATCAGAGCACGATTCGCGTCTAACACAAACTCACTGTTTTCACCGTCCTGTAACTCGGCACCTGAGAGGTGTAGACCGTGTTTGAAAAAGCATTACGCTTGCGCTCCCAGCCTAGAGCATCAATCCCAGCACGATTCGCGTCTAACACAAACTCACTGTTTTCACCGTCCTGTAACTCGGCACCTGAGAGGTGTAGACCGTGTTTGAAAAAGCAATAAGCTTGCGCTCCCAGCCTAGAGCATGAATCAGAGCACGATTCGCGTCTAACACAAACTCAGTGTTTTCACCGTCCTGTAACTCGGCACCTGAGAGGTGTAGACCGTGTTTGAAAAAGCAATAAGCTTGCGCTCCCAGCCTAGAGCATGAATCATAGCACGATTCGCGTCTAACACAAACTCACTGTTTTCAGCGTCCTCTAACTCGGCACCTGAGAGGTGTAGACCGTGTTTGAAAAAGCAATAAGCTTGCGCTCCCAGCCTAGAGCATGAATCAGAGCACGATTCGCGTCTAACACAAACTCATTGTTTTTACCGTCCTGTAACTCGGCACCTGAGAGGTGTAGACCGTGTTTGAAAAAGCAATAAGCTTGCGATACCAGCCTAGAGCATGAATCAGAGCACGATTCGCGTCTAACACAAACTCATTGTTTTCACCGTCCTGTAACTCGGCACCTGAGAGGTGTAGACCGTGTTTGAAAAAGCAATAAGCTTGCGCTCCCAGCCTAGAGCATGAATCAGAGCACGATTCGCGTCTAACACAAACTCATTGTTTTTACCGTCCTGTAACTCGGCACCTGAGAGGTGTAGACCGTGTTTGAAAAAGCATTAAGCTTGCGCTCCCAGCCTAGAGCATGAATCAGAGCACGATTCGCGTCTAAAACAAACTCACTGTTTTCACCGTCCTGTAACTCGGCACCTGAGAGGTGTAGACCGTGTTTGAAAAAGCAATAAGCTTGATCTCCCCGTCTAGAGCATGAATCAGAGCACGATTCGCGTCTAACACAAACTCACTGTTTTCACCGTCCTGTAACTCGGCACCTGAGAGGTGTAGACCGTGTTTGAAAAAGCAATAAGCTTGCGCTCCCAGCCTAGAGCATGAATCAGAGCACGATTCGCGTCTAACACAAACTCACTGTTTTCACCGTCCTGTAACTCGGCACCTGAGAGGTGTAGACCGTGTTTGAAAGAGCATTACGCTTGCGCTCCCAGCCTAGAGCATCAATCCCAGCACGATTCGCGTCTAACACAAACTCACTGTTTTCACCGTCCTGTAACTCGGCACCTGAGAGGTGTAGACCGTGTTTGAAAAAGCAATAAGCTTGCGCTCCCAGCCTAGAGCATGAATCAGAGCACGATTTGCGTCTAACACAAACTCAGTGTTTTCACCGTCCTCTAACTCGGCACCTGAGAGGTGTAGACCGTGTTTGAAAAAGCAATAAGCTTGCGCTGCCAGCCTAGAGCATGAATCAGAGCACGATTCGGGTCTAACACAAACTCACTGTTTTCACCGTCCTGTAACTCGGCACCTGAGAGATGTAGACCGTGTTTGAAAAAGCAATAAGCTTGCGCTCCCAGCCTAGAGCATGAATCAGAGCACGATTCGCGTCTAACACAAACTCACTGTTTTCACCGTCCTGTAACTCGGCACTTGAGAGGTGTAGACCGTGTTTGAAAAAGCAATAAGCTTGATCTCCCCGTCTAGAGCATGAATCAGAGCACGATTCGCGTCTAACACAAACTCACTGTTTTCACCGTCCTGTAACTCGGCACCTGAGAGGTGTAGACCGTGTTTGAAAAAGCAATAAGCTTGCGCTCCCAGCCTAGAGCATGAATCAGAGCACGATTCGCGTCTAACACAAACTCACTGTTTTCACCGTCCTGTAACTCGGCACCTGAGAGGTGTAGACCATGTTTGAAAGAGCATTACGCTTGCGCTCCCAGCCTAGAGCATCAATCCCAGCACGATTCGCGTCTAACACAAACTCACTGTTTTCACCGTCCTGTAACTCGGCACCTGAGAGGTGTAGACCGTGTTTGAAAAAGCAATAAGCTTGCGCTCCCAGCCTAGAGCATGAATCAGAGCACGATTTGCGTCTAACACAAACTCAGTGTTTTCACCGTCCTCTAACTCGGCACCTGAGAGGTGTAGACCGTGTTTGAAAAAGCAATAAGCTTGCGCTGCCAGCCTAGAGCATGAATCAGAGCACGATTCGGGTCTAACACAAACTCACTGTTTTCACCGTCCTGTAACTCGGCACCTGAGAGATGTAGACCGTGTTTGAAAAAGCAATAAGCTTGCGCTCCCAGCCTAGAGCATGAATCAGAGCACGATTCGCGTCTAACACAAACTCACTGTTTTCACCGTCCTGTAACTCGGCACTTGAGAGGTGTAGACCGTGTTTGAAAAAGCAATAAGCTTGCGCTCCCTGCCTAGAGCATGAATCAGAGCACGATTCGCGTCTAACACAAACTCACTGTTTTCACCGTCCTGTAACTCGGCACCTGAGAGGTGTAGACCGTGTTTGAAAAAGCAATAAGCTTGCGCTCCCAGCCTAGAGCATGAATCATAGCACGATTCGCGTCTAACACAAACTCAGTGTTTTCACCGTCCTCTAACTCGGCACCTGAGAGGTGTAGACCGTGTTTGAAAAAGCAATAAGCTTGATCTCCCCGTCTAGAGCATGAATCAGAGCACGATTCGCGTCTAACACAAACTCACTGTTTTCACCGTCCTGTACCTCGGCACCTGAGAGGTGTAGACCGTGTTTGAAAAAGCAATAAGCTTGAGCTCCCAGCCTAGAGCATGAATCAGAGCACGATTCGCGTCTAACACAAACTCAGTGTATTCACCGTCCTGTAACTCGGCACCTGAGAGGTGTAGACCGTGTTTGAAAAAGCAATAAGCTTGCGCTCCCAGCCTAGAGCATGAATCAGAGCACGATTCGCGTCTAACACAAACTCACTGTTTTCACCGTCCTGTAACTCGGCACCTGAGAGGTGTAGACCGTGTTTGAAAGAGCATTACGCTTGCGCTCCCAGCCTAGAGCATCAATCCCAGCACGATTCGCGTCTAACACAAACTCACTGTTTTCACCGTCCTGTAACTCGGCACCTGAGAGGTGTAGACCGTGTTTGAAAAAGCAATAAGCTTGCGCTCCCAGCCTAGAGCATGAATCAGAGCACGATTTGCGTCTAACACAAACTCAGTGTTTTCACCGTCCTCTAACTCGGCACCTGAGAGGTGTAGACCGTGTTTGAAAAAGCAATAAGCTTGCGCTGCCAGCCTAGAGCATGAATCAGAGCACGATTCGGGTCTAACACAAACTCACTGTTTTCACCGTCCTGTAACTCGGCACCTGAGAGATGTAGACCGTGTTTGAAAAAGCAATAAGCTTGCGCTCCCAGCCTAGAGCATGAATCAGAGCTCGATTCGCGTCTAACACAAACTCACTGTTTTCACCGTCCTGTAACTCGGCACTTGAGAGGTGTAGACCGTGTTTGAAAAAGCAATAAGCTTGTGCTCCCAGCCTAGAGCATGAATCAGAGCACGATTCGCGTCTGACACAAACTCACTGTTTTCACCGTCCTGTAACTCGGCACTTGAGAGGTGTAGACCGTGTTTGAAAAAGCAATAAGCTTGCGCTCCCTGCCTAGAGCATGAATCAGAGCACGAATCGCGTCTAACACAAACTCACTGTTTTCACCGTCCTGTAACTCGGCACCTGAGAGGTGTAGACCGTGTTTGAAAAAGCAATAAGCTTGCGCTCCCAGCCTAGAGCATGAATCATAGCACGATTCGCGTCTAACACAAACTCACTGTTTTCAGCGTCCTCTAACTCGGCACCTGAGAGGTGTAGACCGTGTTTGAAAAAGCAATAAGCTTGCGCTCCCAGCCTAGAGCATGAATCAGAGCACGATTCGCGTCTAACACAAACTCATTGTTTTTACCGTCCTGTAACTCGGCACCTGAGAGGTGTAGACCGTGTTTGAAAAAGCAATAAGCTTGCGATACCAGCCTAGAGCATGAATCAGAGCACGATTCGCGTCTAACACAAACTCATTGTTTTCACCGTCCTGTAACTCGGCACCTGAGAGGTGTAGACCGTGTTTGAAAAAGCAATAAGCTTGCGCTCCCAGCCTAGAGCATGAATCAGAGCACGATTCGCGTCTAACACAAACTCACTGTTTTTACCGTCCTGTAACTCGGCACCTGAGAGGTGTAGACCGTGTTTGAAAAAGCATTAAGCTTGCGCTCCCAGCCTAGTGCATGAATCAGAGCACGATTCGCGTCTAACACAAACTCACTGTTTTCACCGTCCTGTAACTCGGCACCTGAGAGGTGTAGACCGTGTTTGAAAAAGCAATAAGCTTGATCTCCCCGTCTAGAGCATGAATCAGAGCACGATTCGCGTCTAACACAAACTCACTGTTTTCACCGTCCTGTAACTCGGCACCTGAGAGGTGTAGACCGTGTTTAAAAAAGCAATAAGCTTGATCTCCCCGTCTAGAGCATGAATCAGAGCACGATTCGCGTCTAACACAAACTCACTGTTTTCACCGTCCTGTACCTCGGCACCTGAGAGGTGTAGACCGTGTTTGAAAAAGCAATAAGCTTGAGCTCCCAGCCTAGAGCATGAATTAGAGCACGATTCGCGTCTAACACAAACTCACTGTTTTCACCGTCCTGTAACTCGGCACCTGAGAGGTGTAGACCGTGTTTGAAAAAGCAATAAGCTTGCGCTCCCAGCCTAGAGCATGAATCAGAGCACGATTCGCGTCTAACACAAACTCACTGTTTTCACCGTCCTGTAACTCGGCACTTGAGAGGTGTAGACCGTGTTTGAAAAAGCAATAAGCTTGCGCTCCCAGCCTAGAGCATGAATCAGAGCACGATTCGCGTCTAACACAAACTCACTGTTTTTACCGTCCTGTAACTCGGCACCTGAGAGGTGTAGACCGTGTTTGAAAAAGCAATAAGCTTGCGCTCCCAGCCTAGAGCATGAATCAGAGCACGATTTGCGTCTAACACAAACTCAGTGTTTTCACCGTCCTGTAACTCGGCACCTGAGAGGTGTAGACCGTGTTTGAAAAAGCAATAAGCTTGATCTCCCCGTCTAGAGCATGAATCAGAGCACGATTCGCGTCTAACACAAACTCACTGTTTTCACCGTCCTGTAACTCGGCACCTGAGAGGTGTAGACCGTGTTTGAAAAAGCAATAAGCTTGATCTCCCCGTCTAGAGCATGAATCAGAGCACGATTCGCGTCTAACACAAACTCACTGTTTTCACCGTCCTGTACCTCGGCACCTGAGAGGTGTAGACCGTGTTTGAAAAAGCAATAAGCTTGAGCTCCCAGCCTAGAGCATGAATTAGAGCACGATTCGCGTCTAACACAAACTCACTGTTTTCACCGTCCTGTAACTCGGCACCTGAGAGGTGTAGACCGTGTTTGAAAAAGCAATAAGCTTGCGCTCCCAGCCTAGAGCATGAATCAGAGCACGATTCGCGTCTAACACAAACTCACTGTTTTCACCGTCCTGTAACTCGGCACTTGAGAGGTGTAGACCGTGTTTGAAAAAGCAATAAGCTTGCGCTCCCAGCCTAGAACATGAATCAGAGCACGATTCGCGTCTAACACAAACTCACTGTTTTTACCGTCCTGTAACTCGGCACCTGAGAGGTGTAGACCGTGTTTGAAAAAGCAATAAGCTTGCGCTCCCAGCCTAGAGCATGAATCAGAGCACGATTTGCGTCTAACACAAACTCAGTGTTTTCACCGTCCTGTAACTCGGCACCTGAGAGGTGTAGACCGTGTTTGAAAAAGCAATAAGCTTGCGCTGCCAGCCTAGAGCATGAATCAGAGCACGATTCGGGTCTAACACAAACTCACTGTTTTCACCGTCCTGTAACTCGGCACCTGAGAGATGTAGACCGTGTTTGAAAAAGCAATAAGCTTGCGCTCCCAGCCTAGAGCATGAATCAGAGCTCGATTCGCGTCTCACACAAACTCACTGTTTTCACCGTCCTGTAACTCGGCACTTGAGAGGTGTAGACCGTGTTTGAAAAAGCAATAAGCTTGTGCTCCCAGCCTAGAGCATGAATCAGAGCACGATTCGCGTCTAACACAAACTCACTGTTTTCACCGTCCTGTAACTCGGCACTTGAGAGGTGTAGACCGTGTTTGAAAAAGCAATAAGCTTGCGCTCCCTGCCTAGAGCATGAATCAGAGCACGATTCGCGTCTAACACAAACTCACTGTTTTCACCGTCCTGTAACTCGGCACCTGAGAGGTGTAGACCGTGTTTGAAAAAGCAATAAGCTTGCACTCCCAGCCTAGAGCATGAATCATAGCACGATTCGCGTCTAACACAAACTCACTGTTTTCACCGTCCTGTAACTCGGCACCTGAGAGGTGTAGACCGTGTTTGAAAAAGCAATAAGCTTGCGCTCCCAGCCTAGAGCATGAATCAGAGCACGATTCGCGTCTAACACAAACTCATTGTTTTTACCGTCCTGTAACTCGGCACCTGAGAGGTGTAGACCGTGTTTGAAAAAGCAATAAGCTTGCGATACCAGCCTAGAGCATGAATCAGAGCACGATTCGCGTCTAACACAAACTCATTGTTTTCACCGTCCTGTAACTCGGCACCTGAGAGGTGTAGACCGTGTTTGAAAAAGCAATAAGCTTGCGCTCCCAGCCTAGAGCATGAATCAGAGCACGATTCGCGTCTAACACAAACTCACTGTTTTTACCGTCCTGTAACTCGGCACCTGAGAGGTGTAGAGCGTGTTTGAAAAAGCATTAAGCTTGCGCTCCCAGCCTAGAGCATGAATCAGAGCACGATTCGCGTCTAACACAAACTCACTGTTTTCACCGTCCTGTAACTCGGCACCTGAGAGGTGTAGACCGTGTTTGAAAAAGCAATAAGCTTGAGCTCCCCGCCTAGAGCATGAATCAGAGCACGATTCGCGTCTAACACAAACTCACTGTTTTCACCGTCCTGTACCTCGGCACCTGAGAGGTGTAGACCGTGTTTGAAAAAGCAATAAGCTTGAGCTCCCAGCCTAGAGCATGAATCAGAGCACGATTCGCGTCTAACACAAACTCACTGTTTTCACCGTCCTGTAACTCGGCACCTGAGAGGTGTAGACCGTGTTTGAAAAAGCAATAAGCTTGCGCTCCCAGCCTAGAACTTGAATCAGAGCACGATTCGCGTCTAACACAAACTCACTGTTTTTACCGTCCTGTAACTCGGCACCTGAGAGGTGTAGACCGTGTTTGAAAAAGCAATAAGCTTGCGCTCCCAGCCTAGAGCATGAATCAGAGCACGATTCGCGTCTAACACAAACTCACTGTTTTCACCGTCCTGTAACTCGGCACCTGAGAGGTGTAGACCGTGTTTGAAAAAGCAATAAGCTTGAGCTCCCAGCCTAAAGCATGAATCAGAGCACGATTCGCGTCTAACACAAACTCACTGTTTTTACCGTCCTGTACCTCGGCACCTGAGAGGTGTAGACCGTGTTTGAAAAAGCATTACGCTTGCGCTCCCAGCCTAGAGCATCAATCCCAGCACGATTCGCGTCTAACACAAACTCACTGTTTTCACCGTCCTGTAACTCGGCACCTGAGAGGTGTAGACCGTGTTTGAAAAAGCAATAAGCTTGCGCTCCCAGCCTAGAGCATGAATCATAGCACGATTCGCGTCTAACACAAACTCACTGTTTTCACCGTCCTGTAACTCGGCACCTGAGAGGTGTAGACCGTGTTTGAAAAAGCAATAAGCTTGATCTCCCCGTCTAGAGCATGAATCAGAGCACGATTCGCGTCTAACACAAACTCACTGTTTTCACCGTCCTGTACCTCGGCACCTGAGAGGTGTAGACCGTGTTTGAAAAAGCAATAAGCTTGAGCTCCCAGCCTAGAGCATGAATCAGAGCACGATTCGCGTCTAACACAAACTCAGTGTTTTCACCGTCCTGTAACTCGGCACCTGAGAGGTGTAGACCGTGTTTGAAAAAGCAATAAGCTTGCGCTCCCAGCCTAGAGCATGAATCAGAGCACGATTCGCGTCTAACACAAACTCACTGTTTTCACCGTCCTGTAACTCGGCACCTGAGAGGTGTAGACCGTGTTTGAAAAAGCATTATGCTTGCGCTCCCAGCCTAGAGCATCAATCCCAGCACGATTCGCGTCTAACACAAACTCACTGTTTTCACCGTCCTGTAACTCGGCACTTGAGAGGTGTAGACCGTGTTTGAAAAAGCAATAAGCTTGTGCTCCCAGCCTAGAGCATGAATCAGAGCACGATTCGCGTCTAACACAAACTCACTGTTTTCACCGTCCTGTAACTCGGCACTTGAGAGGTGTAGACCGTGTTTGAAAAAGCAATAAGCTTGCGCTCCCTGCCTAGAGCATGAATCAGAGCACGATTCGCGTCTAACACAAACTCACTGTTTTCACCGTCCTGTAACTCGGCACCTGAGAGGTGTAGACCGTGTTTGAAAAAGCAATAAGCTTGCACTCCCAGCCTAGAGCATGAATCATAGCACGATTCGCGTCTAACACAAACTCACTGTTTTCACCGTCCTGTAACTCGGCACCTGAGAGGTGTAGACCGTGTTTGAAAAAGCAATAAGCTTGCGCTCCCAGCCTAGAGCATGAATCAGAGCACGATTCGCGTCTAACACAAACTCATTGTTTTTACCGTCCTGTAACTCGGCACCTGAGAGGTGTAGACCGTGTTTGAAAAAGCAATAAGCTTGCGATACCAGCCTAGAGCATGAATCAGAGCACGATTCGCGTCTAACACAAACTCATTGTTTTCACCGTCCTGTAACTCGGCACCTGAGAGGTGTAGACCGTGTTTGAAAAAGCAATAAGCTTGCGCTCCCAGCCTAGAGCATGAATCAGAGCACGATTCGCGTCTAACACAAACTCACTGTTTTTACCGTCCTGTAACTCGGCACCTGAGAGGTGTAGAGCGTGTTTGAAAAAGCATTAAGCTTGCGCTCCCAGCCTAGAGCATGAATCAGAGCACGATTCGCGTCTAACACAAACTCACTGTTTTCACCATCCTGTAACTCGGCACCTGAGAGGTGTAGACCGTGTTTGAAAAAGCAATAAGCTTGAGTTCCCCGCCTAGAGCATGAATCAGAGCACGATTCGCGTCTAACACAAACTCACTGTTTTCACCGTCCTGTACCTCGGCACCTGAGAGGTGTAGACCGTGTTTGAAAAAGCAATAAGCTTGGGCTCCCAGCCTAGAGCATGAATCAGAGCACGATTCGCGTCTAACACAAACTCACTGTTTTCACCGTCCTGTAACTCGGCACCTGAGAGGTGTAGACCGTGTTTGAAAAAGCAATAAGCTTGCGCTCCCAGCCTAGAACTTGAATCAGAGCACGATTCGCGTCTAACACAAACTCACTGTTTTTACCGTCCTGTAACTCGGCACCTGAGAGGTGTAGACCGTGTTTGAAAAAGCAATAAGCTTGCGCTCCCAGCCTAGAGCATGAATCAGAGCACGATTCGCGTCTAACACAAACTCACTGTTTTCACCGTCCTGTAACTCGGCACCTGAGAGGTGTAGACCGTGTTTGAAAAAGCAATAAGCTTGAGCTCCCAGCCTAAAGCATGAATCAGAGCACGATTCGCGTCTAACACAAACTCACTGTTTTTACCGTCCTGTACCTCGGCACCTGAGAGGTGTAGACCGTGTTTGAAAAAGCATTACGCTTGCGCTCCCAGCCTAGAGCATCAATCCCAGCACGATTCGCGTCTAACACAAACTCACTGTTTTCACCGTCCTGTAACTCGGCACCTGAGAGGTGTAGACCGTGTTTGAAAAAGCAATAAGCTTGCGCTCCCAGCCTAGAGCATGAATCATAGCACGATTCGCGTCTAACACAAACTCACTGTTTTCACCGTCCTGTAACTCGGCACCTGAGAGGTGTAGACCGTGTTTGAAAAAGCAATAAGCTTGATCTCCCCGTCTAGAGCATGAATCAGAGCACGATTCGCGTCTAACACAAACTCACTGTTTTCACCGTCCTGTACCTCGGCACCTGAGAGGTGTAGACCGTGTTTGAAAAAGCAATAAGCTTGAGCTCCCAGCCTAGAGCATGAATCAGAGCACGATTCGCGTCTAACACAAACTCAGTGTTTTCACCGTCCTGTAACTCGGCACCTGAGAGGTGTAGACCGTGTTTGAAAAAGCAATAAGCTTGCGCTCCCAGCCTAGAGCATGAATCAGAGCACGATTCGCGTCTAACACAAACTCACTGTTTTCACCGTCCTGTAACTCGGCACCTGAGAGGTGTAGACCGTGTTTGAAAAAGCATTACGCTTGCGCTCCCAGCCTAGAGCATCAATCCCAGCACGATTCGCGTCTAACACAAACTCACTGTTTTCACCGTCCTGTAACTCGGCACCTGAGAGGTGTAGACCGTGTTTGAAAAAGCAATAAGCTTGCGCTCCCAGCCTAGAGCATGAATCAGAGCACGATTCGCGTCTAACACAAACTCACTGTTTTCACCGTCCTGTAACTCGGCACCTGAGAGGTGTAGACCGTGTTTGAAAAAGCAATAAGCTTGCGCTCCCAGCCTAGAGCATGAATCAGAGCACGATTCGCGTCTAACACAAACTCACTGTTTTCACCGTCCTGTAACTCGGCACCTGAGAGGTGTAGACCGTGTTTGAAAAAGCAATAAGCTTGATCTCCCCGTCTAGAGCATGAATCAGAGCACGATTCGCGTCTAACACAAACTCACTGTTTTCACCGTCCTGTACCTCGGCACCTGAGAGGTGTAGACCGTGTTTGAAAAAGCAATAAGCTTGAGCTCCCAGCCTAGAGCATGAATCAGAGCACGATTCGCGTCTAACACAAACTCACTGTTTTCACCGTCCTGTAACTCGGCACCTGAGAGGTGTAGACCGTGTTTGAAAAAGCAATAAGCTTGAGCTCCCAGCCTAGAGCATGAATCAGAGCACGATTCGCGTCTAACACAAACTCAGTGTTTTCACCGTCCTGTAACTCGGCACCTGAGAGGTGTAGACCGTGTTTGAAAAAGCAATAAGCTTGCGCTCCCAGCCTAGAGCATGAATCAGAGCACGATTCGCGTCTAACACAAACTCACTGTTTTCACCGTCCTGTAACTCGGCACCTGAGAGGTGTAGACCGTGTTTGAAAAAGCATTACGCTTGCGCTCCCAGCCTAGAGCATCAATCCCAGCACGATTCGCGTCTAACACAAACTCACTGTTTTCACCGTCCTGTAACTCGGCACCTGAGAGGTGTAGACCGTGTTTGAAAAAGCAATAAGCTTGCGCTCCCAGCCTAGAGCATGAATCAGAGCACGATTCGCGTCTAACACAAACTCACTGTTTTCACCGTCCTGTAACTCGGCACCTGAGAGGTGTAGACCGTGTTTGAAAAAGCAATAAGCTTGCGCTCCCAGCCTAGAGCATGAATCAGAGCACGATTCGCGTCTAACACAAACTCACTGTTTTCACCGTCCTGTAACTCGGCACCTGAGAGGTGTAGACCGTGTTTGAAAAAGCAATAAGCTTGATCTCCCCGTCTAGAGCATGAATCAGAGCACGATTCGCGTCTAACACAAACTCACTGTTTTCACCGTCCTGTACCTCGGCACCTGAGAGGTGTAGACCGTGTTTGAAAAAGCAATAAGCTTGAGCTCCCAGCCTAGAGCATGAATCAGAGCACGATTCGCGTCTAACACAAACTCACTGTTTTCACCGTCCTGTAACTCGGCACCTGAGAGGTGTAGACCGTGTTTGAAAAAGCAATAAGCTTGCGCTCCCAGCCTAGAGCATGAATCAGAGCACGATTCGCGTCTAACACAAACTCACTGTTTTCACCGTCCTGTAACTCGGCACCTGAGAGGTGTAGACCGTGTTTGAAAAAGCATTACGCTTGCGCTCCCAGCCTAGAGCATCAATCCCAGCACGATTCGCGTCTAACACAAACTCACTGTTTTCACCGTCCTGTAACTCGGCACCTGAGAGGTGTAGACCGTGTTTGAAAAAGCAATAAGCTTGCGCTCCCAGCCTAGAGCATGAATCAGAGCACGATTCGCGTCTAACACAAACTCACTGTTTTCACCGTCCTGTAACTCGGCACCTGAGAGGTGTAGACCGTGTTTGAAAAAGCAATAAGCTTGATCTCCCCGTCTAGAGCATGAATCAGAGCACGATTCGCGTCTAACACAAACTCACTGTTTTCACCGTCCTGTACCTCGGCACCTGAGAGGTGTAGACCGTGTTTGAAAAAGCAATAAGCTTGAGCTCCCAGCCTAGAGCATGAATCAGAGCACGATTCGCGTCTAACACAAACTCACTGTTTTCACCGTCCTGTAACTCGGCACCTGAGAGGTGTAGACCGTGTTTGAAAAAGCAATAAGCTTGCGCTCCCAGCCTAGAGCATGAATCAGAGCACGATTCGCGTCTAACACAAACTCACTGTTTTCACCGTCCTGTAACTCGGCACCTGAGAGGTGTAGACCGTGTTTGAAAAAGCATTACGCTTGCGCTCCCAGCCTAGAGCATCAATCCCAGCACGATTCGCGTCTAACACAAACTCACTGTTTTCACCGTCCTGTAACTCGGCACCTGAGAGGTGTAGACCGTGTTTGAAAAAGCAATAAGCTTGCGCTCCCAGCCTAGAGCATGAATCAGAGCACGATTCGCGTCTAACACAAACTCAGTGTTTTCACCGTCCTGTAACTCGGCACCTGAGAGGTGTAGACCGTGTTTGAAAAAGCAATAAGCTTGCGCTCCCAGCCTAGAGCATGAATCATAGCACGATTCGCGTCTAACACAAACTCACTGTTTTCAGCGTCCTCTAACTCGGCACCTGAGAGGTGTAGACCGTGTTTGAAAAAGCAATAAGCTTGCGCTCCCAGCCTAGAGCATGAATCAGAGCACGATTCGCGTCTAACACAAACTCATTGTTTTTACCGTCCTGTAACTCGGCACCTGAGAGGTGTAGACCGTGTTTGAAAAAGCAATAAGCTTGCGATACCAGCCTAGAGCATGAATCAGAGCACGATTCGCGTCTAACACAAACTCATTGTTTTCACCGTCCTGTAACTCGGCACCTGAGAGGTGTAGACCGTGTTTGAAAAAGCAATAAGCTTGCGCTCCCAGCCTAGAGCATGAATCAGAGCACGATTCACGTCTAACACAAACTCATTGTTTTTACCGTCCTGTAACTCGGCACCTGAGAGGTGTAGACCGTGTTTGAAAAAGCATTAAGCTTGCGCTCCCAGCCTAGAGCATGAATCAGAGCACGATTCGCGTCTAAAACAAACTCACTGTTTTCACCGTCCTGTAACTCGGCACCTGAGAGGTGTAGACCGTGTTTGAAAAAGCAATAAGCTTGATCTCCCCGTCTAGAGCATGAATCAGAGCACGATTCGCGTCTAACACAAACTCACTGTTTTCACCGTCCTGTAACTCGGCACCTGAGAGGTGTAGACCGTGTTTGAAAAAGCAATAAGCTTGCGCTCCCAGCCTAGAGCATGAATCAGAGCACGATTCGCGTCTAACACAAACTCACTGTTTTCACCGTCCTGTAACTCGGCACCTGAGAGGTGTAGACCGTGTTTGAAAGAGCATTACGCTTGCGCTCCCAGCCTAGAGCATCAATCCCAGCACGATTCGCGTCTAACACAAACTCACTGTTTTCACCGTCCTGTAACTCGGCACCTGAGAGGTGTAGACCGTGTTTGAAAAAGCAATAAGCTTGCGCTCCCAGCCTAGAGCATGAATCAGAGCACGATTTGCGTCTAACACAAACTCACTGTTTTCACCGTCCTGTAACTCGGCACCTGAGAGATGTAGACCGTGTTTGAAAAAGCAATAAGCTTGCGCTCCCAGCCTAGAGCATGAATCAGAGCACGATTCGCGTCTAACACAAACTCACTGTTTTCACCGTCCTGTAACTCGGCACTTGAGAGGTGTAGACCGTGTTTGAAAAAGCAATAAGCTTGATCTCCCCGTCTAGAGCATGAATCAGAGCACGATTCGCGTCTAACACAAACTCACTGTTTTCACCGTCCTGTAACTCGGCACCTGAGAGGTGTAGACCGTGTTTGAAAAAGCAATAAGCTTGCGCTCCCAGCCTAGAGCATGAATCAGAGCACGATTCGCGTCTAACACAAACTCACTGTTTTCACCGTCCTGTAACTCGGCACCTGAGAGGTGTAGACCGTGTTTGAAAGAGCATTACGCTTGCGCTCCCAGCCTAGAGCATCAATCCCAGCACGATTCGCGTCTAACACAAACTCACTGTTTTCACCGTCCTGTAACTCGGCACCTGAGAGGTGTAGACCGTGTTTGAAAAAGCAATAAGCTTGCGCTCCCAGCCTAGAGCATGAATCAGAGCACGATTTGCGTCTAACACAAAATCAGTGTTTTCACCGTCCTCTAACTCGGCACCTGAGAGGTGTAGACCGTGTTTGAAAAAGCAATAAGCTTGCGCTGCCAGCCTAGAGCATGAATCAGAGCACGATTCGGGTCTAACACAAACTCACTGTTTTCACCGTCC
>NW_027102102.1:2500-20000 GCF_035609145.1 Eleutherodactylus coqui
GAGGGTCCCCTGGCCGCGTCGGCTCTCACGTCGACCCACTCTCTCGCGTGGGATGGCGGCGCGGAAGGCCTCGGCCCGGCATCTCGGAGGGGGGTCGCCCGGGCGGGCAAGCCGGCCAGCCTGCTGGCCCCGCGGCCTGCGCAGGCGGGGTGGGGGGGACTCTTGCTCTCGGTGGCTCTGCCCCAGGAGGGTGCGGGGTGGCGGCAGAGGGGAGGCCGCCGCGGGTGCTTCGAGTTTGAGAAATACTCACTTGGTCAGAGACCGCACACCGCTCGTTCCCTTATATGCAAAAAAGGTGTTCGTCCTGACGTTTTGCGAGGCCTTATTTTACCGTCGTCGGCGCTATCAGGGGAAACACGCCCGCTCCTTCCGTCTCCCTGGAACCGCGCCTCGGCCCCGAGGGCCCAGGTTCAACCTCATACCGGTTCTCACGACATGCATCGACACTCGGTGCAACTCCAGCAGCCGCAGCTCCCGCCGGCCCGGCCAGCCAGGTACGCACCCCTGGTCGGCGCTTGGAGCGTTTGCACTTTGTCGTTTTTTTCTCCAAGACTCCT
Source organism: Eleutherodactylus coqui (assembly GCF_035609145.1). Classification (NCBI taxonomy): domain Eukaryota; kingdom Metazoa; phylum Chordata; class Amphibia; order Anura; family Eleutherodactylidae; genus Eleutherodactylus; species Eleutherodactylus coqui. The sequence goes on from NW_027102102.1 coordinate 3,058, forward strand.
ATCTGCCAACTGCTGTGGACTTCAGCGGTGGCTGCCGCGGGCTATGCGCGGCCTCCTGGGGGTCCCGCCTGCCCGCGCAGGCAGCTAGGACGGGGTTATCAGCAAAGCCTGTGAGGCGCTCTCATGGGGAGGGGGGGCTCCGCAGCCCCCCAAGGTGGCTTCGTACACCTCTTGAACGTTGCGGCCCGGCCGCTCGGAGAGAGCGGTGTCTACCCGGGCAGACAGCCTGTCGGCCCCGCGGCCTGGGCAGGCGGAGCAGGTACTCTTGCGCTCGGGGGCTCTGCTCGGCCCGGAGAGTTGTGTGCGGGGCGCCGTCGCCTCGCTGGAACCAGGGGCGTCGTGACGTTCGCGCGCGCCTAGCCGCCGCCAGAACAGGCCAGAAAGGTTGAGCTGCATACGGATCTAAGCCGTTGCCCAAACTAACTCTGGCCCGTGTGACACAGCCGCGCGCGCGCTTTCCTACGACACTCGACCGCCGGGCTCCCTCGGCCTGGGAGGCACTCTCGGGGCGGGGGGCACCGCAGCCCCCCAAGGTGGCTTCGTACACCTCTTGAACGTGGCGCCCGGCCGCTCGGAGAGCGGGGTCTACCCGGGCAGACAGCCTGTTGGCCCCGCGGCCTGGACAGGCGGAGCGGGGACACTTGCGCTCGGGGGCTCTGCTCCAAGGAGCGAGAGCGGCCACTCTGCTCGGCCCGGAGAGTGGGGTGCGGGGCGCCGTCGCATCGCTGGAGCCAGGGGCGTCGTGCCGTGCGCGCACGCCTAGCCGCCGCCAGAACAGGCCGGAAAGGTTGAGCTGCATACGGATCTAAGCCGTTGCCCAAACTAACTCTGGCCCGTGTGACCGACACAGCCGCGCACGCGCTTTCCTACGACACTCGACCGCCGGGCTCCCTCGGCCTGGGAGGCACTCTCGGGGCGGGGGGCACCGCAGCCCCCCAAGGTGGCTTCCGTACACCTCTTGAACGTTGGGGCCCGGCCGCTCGGAGAGCGGGGTCTACCCGGGCAGACAGCCTGTCGGCCCCGCGGCCTGGACAGGCGGAGCGGGGACTCTTGCGCTCGGGGGCTCTGCTCCAAGGAGCGAGAGCGGCCGCTCTGCACGGCCCGGAGAGCGGGGTGCGGGGCGCCGTCGCCTCGCTGGAACCAGGGGCGTCGTGACGTTCGCGCGCGCCTAGCCGCCGCCAGAACAGGCCGGAAAGGTTGAGCTGCATACGGATCTAAGCCGTTGCCCAAACTAACTCTGGCCCGTGTGACCGACACAGCCGCGCACGCGCTTTCCTACGACACTCGACCGCCAGGCTCCCCTCGGCCTGGGAGGCACTCTCGGGGCGGGGGGCACCGCAGCCCCCCAAGGTGGCTTCGTACACCTCTTGAACGTGGCGCCCGGCCGCTCGGAGAGCGGGGTCTACCCGGGCAGACAGCCTGTCGGCCCCGCGGCCTGGACAGGCGGAGCGGGGACACTTGCACTCGGGGGCTCTGCTCCAAGGAGCGAGAGCGGCCACTCTGCTCGGCCCGGAGAGTGGGGTGCGGGGCGCCGTCGCATCGCTGGAGCCAGGGGCGTCGTGCCGTGCGCGCACGCCTAGCCGCCGCCAGAACAGGCCGGAAAGGATGAGCTTCATACGGATCTAAGCCGTTGCCCAAACTACCTCTGGCCCCTGTGACCGACACAGCCGTGGCACGCGCTTTCCTACGACACTCGACCGCCGGGCTCCCTCGGCCTGGGAGGCACTCTCGGGGAGGGGGGCACCGCAGCCCCCCCAAGGTGGCTTCCGTACACCTCTTGAACGTTGGGGCCCGGCCGCTCGGAGAGCGGGGTCTACCCGGGCAGACAGCCCGTCGGCCCCGCGGCCTGGACAGGCGGAGCGGGGACAAGCCAAGGCTACCGGCGGGCGGGATCGACCGGGTAGCCGCCGTGGGGAACACAACTTGGACGTCTCGCGCCGTCGCGGACCACCGTCCTCCGTCTCTCTCTCCCTCTCTCGGAAGGGAGGCCGCCCGAGGCGCACGGGCCTCGGACGGCCAGGGGTGGAAGGGCTCCACCCCAAGGTGGCTTCCGTACACCTCTTGAACGTTGGGGCCCGGCCGCTCGGTGAGAGCGGGGTCTACCCGGGCAGACAGCCCGTCGGCCCCGCGGCCTGGACAGGCGGAGCGGGGACAAGCCAAGGCTACCGGCGGGCGGGATCGACCGGGTAGCCGCCGTGGGGAACACAACTTGGACGTCTCGCGCCGTCGCGGACCACCGTCCTCCGTCTCTCTCTCCCTCTCTCGGAAGGGAGGCCGCCCGAGGCGCACGGGCCTCGGACGGCCAGGGGTGGAAGGGCTCCACCCCAAGGTGGCTTCCGTACACCTCTTGAACGTTGGGGCCCGGCCGCTCGGTGAGAGCGGGGTCTACCCGGGCAAACAGCCCGTCGGCCACGCGGCCTGGACAGGCGGAGCGGGGGCAAGCCAAGGCTACCGGCGGGCGGGATCGACCGGGTAGCCGCCGTGGGGAACACAACTTGGACGTCTCGCGCCGTCGCGGACCACCGTCCTCCGTCTCTCTCTCCCTCTCTCGGAAGGGAGGCCGCCCGAGGCGCACGGGCCTCGGACGGCCAGGGGTGGAAGGGCTCCACCCCAAGGTGGCTTCCGTACACCTCTTGAACGTTGGGGCCCGGCCGCTCGGTGAGAGCAGGGTCTACCCGGGCAAACAGCCTGTCGGCCACGCGGCCTGGACAGGCGGAGTGGGGGCAAGCCAAGGCTACCGGCGGGCGGGATCGACCGGGTAGCCGCCGTGGGGAACACAACTTGGACGTCTCGCGCCGTCGCGGACCACCGTCCTCCGTCTCTCTCTCCCTCTCTCGGAAGGGAGGCCGCCCGAGGCGCACGGGCCTCGGACGGCCAGGGGTGGAAGGGCTCCACCCCAAGGTGGCTTCCGTACACCTCTTGAACGTTGGGGCCCGGCCGCTCGGTGAGAGCAGGGTCTACCCGGGCAGACAGCCCGTCGGCCCCGCGGCCTGGACAGGCGGAGCGGGGACAAGCCAAGGCTACCGGCGGGCGGGATCGACCGGGTAGCCGCCGTGGGGAACACAACTTGGACGTCTCGCGCCGTCGCGGACCACCGTCCTCCGTCTCTCTCTCCCTCTCTCGGAAGGGAGGCCGCCCGAGGCGCACGGGCCTCGGACGGCCAGGGGTGGAAGGGCTCCACCCCAAGGTGGCTTCCGTACACCTCTTGAACGTTGGGGCCCGGCCGCTCGGTGAGAGCGGGGTCTACCCGGGCAAACAGCCCGTCGGCCACGCGGCCTGGACAGGCGGAGCGGGGGCAAGCCAAGGCTACCGGCGGGCGGGATCGACCGGGTAGCCGCCGTGGGGAACACAACTTGGACGTCTCGCGCCGTCGCGGACCACCGTCCTCCGTCTCTCTCTCCCTCTCTCGGAAGGGAGGCCGCCCGAGGCGCACGGGCCTCGGACGGCCAGGGGTGGAAGGGCTCCACCCCAAGGTGGCTTCCGTACACCTCTTGAACGTTGGGGCCCGGCCGCTCGGTGAGAGCAGGGTCTACCCGGGCAAACAGCCTGTCGGCCACGCGGCCTGGACAGGCGGAGTGGGGGCAAGCCAAGGCTACCGGCGGGCGGGATCGACCGGGTAGCCGCCGTGGGGAACACAACTTGGACGTCTCGCGCCGTCGCGGACCACCGTCCTCCGTCTCTCTCTCCCTCTCTCGGAAGGGAGGCCGCCCGAGGCGCACGGGCCTCGGACGGCCAGGGGTGGAAGGGATCCACCCCCCGCGGGAAGGGGACGCGCGGCGGCACCCGGACGCGGGAGCGTTGACCCGGGGGTCTTTACTCCGCCGAGGCGTAGCCCGGAGAAGGAGCGAGACCGGCCGGCGGGGGTGGAACACCCCCTCATGCCTCGCTCCTTCTGGGGATAAAGCGCGTCGTCCGCAGGCCGCCGTCCCCTATCCCCGCCCTGGACCGCCCGCATCGGCCGGAGCCCGAGGGGACAGGCGGGGGTCCTTCGCTTTCGGGAAAACCGTCACCAAACGTGGGGCCCGTGGCCCCGCTCTCGGCCGCCCTGAGGCGGGAGAGCCCGGATCGTTCTCTCTCTCGGCGTCGGCCCCACCGACGCCGTCGCACGGTGGCCTGGGAAAGGGCTGCACCCCCTGCGCCACGCTTCTCCCCCGGAGTACTCCCCCCGCAGGGGGCTCCGCGGGGTGTCCCGACGCGCAGAGTCGCTCGCCTTCTTCCGCGGGGGACGGGAGGGACGCCCACGCGCGTCCCTTCCCCATCCTCGAGAGCCGTACGCGCCGAGGGTGAACCCGCTCGCCGGGGCGCCGGGGAGCAGGGCCCTTGTGGTCCTTCCCCGGACATGGGCGCGGCGAGGGTCCCCCGGCCGCGACGGCTCTCCCGTTGACCCACTCTCTCGCCTTGGGTGGTGGTGATGGAGGCGGCTGCCTACGCCTCAGCCCGGCATCTCGGAGGGGGGTCGCCCGGGCAGCCAGCCAGCCAGCCTGTTGGCCCCGCGGCCTGCACAGGCGGAGTGGGGACACTTGCGCTCTATGACTCTGCTCCCAGGGAGGTGGCAGAGGGGCGGCCGCGGTGCTTTGACTTTGAGCGGTCCCCACTCCAGCACTCTGAGAAATAGTCACTTTGTCAAAGACCGCACACCGCTCGTTCCCTTATATGCAAAAAAGGTGTTCGTCCTGACGTTTTGCGAGCCCTTATTTTACCGTCGTCGGCGCTATCAGGGGAAACAGGCCCGCTCCTTCCGCCTTCATGGAACCGTAGCTCGGCCCCGAGGGCCCAGGATTACCCTCATACCGGTTCTCACGACATGCGTCGACACTCGGCTCGGCCCCGGCAGCCGCAGCTCCCGCCGGCCCGGCCAGCCGGGTCCGCACCCCTGGCCGGCGCCTGGAGCGTCTGGACTTTGTCGTTTTCTCTCCAAGACTCGTCTCTGCCAACTGCCGTGGACTTCGGCGGGGGCTGCCGCGGGCTGTGCCCGGCCTCTTGGGGGTCCCGCCTGCCCGCGCAGGCAGCTAGGACAGGGTTATCAGCGCTCTCAGGGGGGCCTCCGCAGACCCCCCACAGGTGGCTTCGTACACCTCTTGAACGTGGCGCCCGGCCGCTCGGTGAGAGCGGGGTCTTCCCAGGCAAGCCGCCTGTGGGCCCCGCGGCCTGGACAGGCGGAGCGGAGACAAGCCCAGGCTACCGGTAGGATCGACCGGCTGGCAGTCGTGGTGGAGCAACGGGGACGCCTCGCGCCGCCGCGGGCCGCCGTCCTCCGTCTCTCTCCCACTCTCGGAGGCAGGCCGCCCGAGGCCAACGGGCCTCGGACGGCGTGGGGTGGAAGGGCTCCACCCCAGGGGAAGAAAACACGCCCGCGCGCGTTTGCACAGTCTGCCCCGGCCCGGCATCTCGGAGGGGGGTCGCCCGGGCAGCCAGCCAGCCTGTCGGCCCCGCGGCCTGCACAGGCGGAGTGGGGACCCTCGCGCTCGATGACTCTGCTCCCAGGGAGGTGGCAGAGGGGCGGCCGCGGTGCTTTGACTTTGAGCGGTCCCCACTCCGCACATTGAGAAATAGTCACTTTGTCAAAGACCGCACACCGCTCGTTCCCTTATATGCAAAAAAGGTGTTCGTCCTGACGTTTTGCGAGGCCCTAATTTACCGCCGTCGGCGCTATCAGGGGAAACGGGCCCGCTCCTTCCGCCCTCCTGGAACCGTGCCTCGGCCCGGAGCGACCAGGATTACCCTCATACCGGTTCTCACGACATGCATTGACACTCGGCTCAGCCCCGGCAGCCGCAGCTCCCGCCGGCCCGGCCAGCCGGGTCCGCCCCCCGTGGCCGGCGCCTGGAGCGTTTGGACTTTGTCGTTTTTTCAAAGACTCATCTCTGCCAACTGCCCTGGGCTTCAGCAGTGGCTGCCGCGGGCTGTGCACGGCCTCCTGGGGGAGTCCCGCCTGCCCGCGCAGGCAGCTAGGACAGGGTTATCAGCGCTCTCAGGGGGGCCTCCGCAGACCCCCCACAGGTGGCTTCGTACACCTCTTGAACGTGGCGCCCGGCCGCTCGGAGAGCGGGGTCTACCCGGGCAGCCAGCCGGCCTGTCGGCCCCGCGGCCTGGACAGGCGGAGTGGGGACACTCGCGCTCGATGACTCTGCTCCCAGGGAGGTGGCAGAGGGGCGGCCGCGGTGCTTTGACTTTGAGCGGCCCCCACTCCCTTCCCAGCACTCTGAGAAATAGTCACTTTGTCAAAGACCGCACACCGCTCGTTCCCTTATATGCAAAAAAGGTGTTCGTCCTGACGTTTTGCGAGGCCTTAATTTACCGCCGTCGGCGCTATCAGGGGGAACAGGCCCGCTCCTTCCGCCTTCCTGGAACCGTGCCTCGGCCCCGAGGGCCCAGGATTACCCTCATACCGGTTCTCACGACAAGCATCGACACTCGGCTCAGCCCCAGCCGCCGCAGCTCCCGCCGGCCCGGCCAGCCGGGTCCGCCCTCCGTGGCCGGCGCCTGGAGCGTTTGGACTTTGTCGTTTTTCTCAAAGACTCATCTCTGCCAACTGCCGTGGGATTCAGCAGGGGCTGCCACGGCTGTTCCCCGCCTCCTGGGTGTCCTGCCCTGCAACACCGGAGGGTCAGGGGGGGTCTTGAGCAACTACTGGTAGGTGCAGCACCTCGGGGGCCCTCTGCAGCCAGCACACTGCTGCCAACAGCCCGCTCCCCATCACCAGCCAGCCCCTTCTGCATACATCTGGCGGGGGTGCTTTTTTGACTTCCCCCATTTTGGCCTATGGGGAAAAGCCAGGGGGAAAACCTCCAGAGTCAGGCCAACCTCCTGGAACTCCAGCTCGGCCTGGAGCTACTGGTTTGCCCCCTTCCCGGTTCTCAGGACATGCCTTGACACTCGGCTCTTCCCCAGCCGCCGCAGCTCCCCTCGGCCCGGCCAGCCGGGTCCGCCCCCCTGACCGGCGCCCGGAGCAGTTTGGACTTTGTCGTTTTTTTTCTCCAAGACTCATCTCTGCCAACTGCCAAGGACTTCAGCAGGGGCTGCCACCTGCTGTTCCCCGCCAATGGGTGTCCTACCCTGCAACACCGGAGGCTCAGGCAGGGTCTTGAGCAACTGCTGGTAGGTGCTCTCAGGGGGCCCCTCCACACCCCCAGGCCCACATCCAGGGCCTCCCTCCCGGCCCCTGGAGCAGCCAGCACCCCCTCACCGTCAGCACTCTCTCCCCGTTGGGACTGTGAAACTTTTCTGACCGTGCAAGCTTCGTCAAACGGCAAGGGGGCAACCGGCGTTCTGTGCCCGGCCTCCTGGGGTCCTGCCCGGGCACATCGGAGGCTCAGCCTGGGTTTTCAGCCACCACGGGCAGGTGCACTCAGGGGGCCCTCCGCAGCCGCCCATGCACACCTCTGCAGCCAGCACACCGCTGCCAACAGCCCGCTCCCCATCACCAGCCAGCCCCTTCTGCATACATCTGGCGGGGGTGCTTTTTTGACTTCCCCCCTTTTGGCCTATGGGGAAAAGCCAAGGGGAAAACCTCCAGAGTCAGGCCGACCTCCTGGAACTAGAGCTCGGCCTGGAGCCACCGGTTTGTCCCCTTCCCGGTTCTCAGGACCTGCACTGACACTCGGCTCAGCACCGGCAGCTGCAGCCCCCGCCGGCCCGGCCAGCCGGGTCCGCACCCCTGGCCGGCACGCCTGGAGCGTTTGGACTTTGTCATTTTCATGACTTGTCTCCTCAGACATTGTCCGACTGCAAGGGGGGCGGCCGCGGTCCGTGCCCAGCCTCCAGGGGTTGCCCCCGGCCCCTGGAGCAGCCAGCACCCCCTCGCCGTCACCACTCTCTCCCCATTGGGACTTTGAAACTTTTCTGACCGTGCAAGCTTCGTCAAACGGCAAGGGGGCAACCGGCGTTCTGTGCCCGGCCTCCTGGGGTCCTGCCCGGGCACATCGGAGGCTCAGCCTGGGTTTTCAGCCACCACGGGCAGGTGCACTCAGGGGGCCCTCCGCAGCCGCCCATGCACACCTCTGCAGCCAGCACACCGCTGCCAACAGCCCGCTCCCCATCACCAGCCAGCCCCTCTGCATACATCTGCTGGGGGTGCTTTTTTGACTTCCCCCATTGTGGCCAATGGGAAAATGCCAAGGGGAAAACCTCCGGAGTCAGGCCCACCTCCTGGAACTCCATCCCGGCCTGGAGCTACTAGTTTGTCCCCTTTCCGGTTCTCAGGACATGCATTGACACTCGGCTCTTCCCAAGCCGCCGCAGCTCCCGCCGGCCCGTCCAGCCGGGTCCGCACCCCTGGCCGGCGCCTGGAGCGTTTGGACTTTGTCGTTTTTCCTCAAAGACTCATCTCTGCCAACTGCCCTGGGCTTCAGCAGTGGCTGCCGCGGGCTGTGCACGGCCTACTGGGGGGTCCCGCCTGCCCGCGCAGGCAGCTAGGACAGGGCTCTCAGCAAGGGCTTGGAGGCGGTGTCAGGGGGGCCTCCGCAGCACCCCCAAGGTGGCTTCCTACACCTCTCGAACGTTGGGGCCCGGCCGCTCGGAGAGCGGGGTCTGCCCGGGCAGCCAGCCAGCCTGTCGGCCCCGCGGCCTGGACAGGCGGAGTGGGGACACTCGCGCTCGATGACTCTGCTCCCAGGGAGGTGGCAGAGGGGCGGCCGCGGTGCTTTGACTTTGAGCGGTCCCCACTCCTCAGCACATTGAGAAATAGTCACTTTGTCAAGGACCGCACACCGCTCGTTCCCTTATATGCAAAAAAGGTGTTCGTCCTGACGTTTTGCGAGGCCCTAATTTACCGCCGTCGGCGCTATCAGGGGAAACGGGCCCGCTCCTTCCGCCCTCCTGGAACCGTGCCTCGGCCCGGAGCGACCAGGATTACCCTCATACCGGTTCTCACGACATACATCGACACTCGGCTCAGCCCCGGCAGCCGCAGCTCCCGCCGGCCCAGCCAGCCGGGTCCGCCACCCTGGCCGGCACGCCTGGAGCGTTTGGACTTTGTCGTTTTTTCAAAGACTCATCCCTGCCAACGACTTCAGCAGGGGCTGCCACCTGCTGTTCCCCGCCAATGGGTGTCCTGACCTGCAACACCGGAGGGTCATGGGGGGTCTTGAGCAACTACTGGTAGGTGCAGCACCTCGGGGGCCCTCTGCAGCCAGCACACTGCTGCCAACAGCCCGCTCCCCGTCACCCCCCAGCCCCTCTGCATACATCTGCCGGGGGTGCTTTTTTGACTTCCCCCATGTTGGCCTATGGGGAAAAGCCAGGGGGAAAACCTCCAGAGTCAGGCCGACCTCCTGGAACCCTAGCCCGGCCTGGAGCTACTGGTTTGCCCCCTTCCCGGTTCTCAGGACATGCCTTGACACTCGGCTCTTCCCCAGCCGCCGCAGCTCCCGTCGGCCCGGCCAGCCGGGTCCGCCCCCCTGACCGGCGCCTGGAGCAGTTTGGACTTTGTCATTTTTTTCAAAGACTCATCTCTGCCAAGGACTTCAGCAGGGGCTGCCACCTGCTTTTCCCCGCCAATGGGTGTCCTGCCCTGCAACACCGGAGGCTCAGGCAGGGTCTTGAGCAACTGCTGGTAGGTGCTCTCAGGGGGCCCCGCCACACCCCCAGGCCCACCTCCAGGGCCTCCCTCCCGGCCCCTGGAGCAGCCAGCACCCCCCTCACCGTCAGCACTCTCTCCCCGTTGGGACTTTGAAACTTTTCTGACCGTGCAAGCTTCATCAAACGGCAAGGGGGCAACCGGCGTTCTGTGCCCGGCCTCCTGGGGTCCTGCCCGGGCACATCGGAGGCTCAGCCTGGGTTTTCAGCCACCACGGGCAGGTGCACTCGGGGGGCCCTCCGCAGCCGCCCATGCACACCTCTGCAGCCAGCACACCGCTGCCAACAGCCCGCTCCCCATCACCAGCCAGCCCCTCTGCATACATCTGCCGGGGGTGCTTTTTTGACTTCCCCCATTTTGGCCAATGGGAAAAGCCAGGGGGAAAACCTCCAGAGTCAGGCCGACCTCCTGGAACTCCAGCTCGGCCTGGAGCTACTGGTTTGTCCCCTTCCCGGTTCTCAGGACATGCATCGACACTCGGCTCAGCCCCGGCAGCCGCAGCCCCCGCCAGCCCGGCCAGCCGGGTCCGCCCCCCTGGCCGGCGCCTGGAGCGTTTGGACTTTGTCATTTTCATGACTTGTCTCCTCGAACTTTGTTCGACTGCAAGGGGGTGTGCCCAGCCTCCAGGGGTTGCCCCCGGCCCCTGGAGCAGCCAGCTCCCCCTCGCCCTCAACACTCTCTCTCCGTGGGGACTTTGAAACTTTTTCTGACCGTGCAAGCTTCATCGGACGGCAAGGGGGCAAGCTGTGGTCTGTGCCCGGCCTCCTGGGTTCCTGCCCGGGGCACATCGGAGGCTCAGCCTGGGTTTTCAGCCACCACCGGTAGGTGCGCTTTGGGGGCCCTCCGCAGCCGCCCTGGGCCACCCCTGCAGCCAGCGCACTGCTGCCAACAGCCCGCTCTCCATCACCAGCCAGCCCCGTCCGCGCACATCTGCCGGGGGTGCTTTTTTGAGAAATACTGTCACTTTGTCAAGGACCACACACCGCTCGTTCCCTTATACCCCGACAAGGTGTTCGTGGTGACGTTTTGCGAGGCCTTATTTTACCGCCGTCGGCGCTATCAGGTGAAACAGGCGCGCTCCTTCCGCCCTCCTGGAACCGTGGCTCGGCCCGGAGCGACCAGGATTACCCTCATACCGGATCTCACCACCTGCGTTGACACTCGGCTCCGCCCCGGCAGCTGCAGCTCCCGCCGCCCCGGCCGGCCGGGTCCGCTCCCCTGGCCGGCACGCCTGGAGCGTTTGGACTTTGTCATTTTCATGACTTGTCTCCTCAAACCTTGTTCGACTGCCAGGGGGGCTGCCGCAGTCCGTGCCCAGCCTCCAGGGGTTGCCCCCGGCCCCTGGAGCTGCCGGCACCCCCCTCACCGTCAGCACTCTCTCCCCGTTGGGACTTTGAAACTTTTCTGACCGTGCAAGCTTCATCAAACGGCAAGGGGGCAGGCTGCGGTCTGTGCCCGGCCTCCTGGGGTCCTGCCCGGGCACATCGGAGGCTCAGCCTGGGTTTTCAGCCACCACTGGCAGGTGCACTCAGGGGGCCCTACGCAGACGCCCATGCACACCTATGCAGCCAGCACACTGCTGCCAACAGACCACTCTCCGTCACCCGCCAGCCCCTCTGCATACATCTGCTGGAGGTGCTTTTTTGACTTCCCCCATTTTGGCCTATGGGGAAAAGCCAGGGGGAAAACCTCCAGAGTCAGGCCGACATCCTGGAACTCCAGCTCGGCCCAGAGCCACCGGTCTGTCCCCTTCCCGGTTCTCAGGACATGCATTGACACTCGGCTCAGCCCCGGCAGCCGCAGCCCCCGCCGGCCCGGCCGGCCGGGTCCGCACCCCTGGCCGGCACGCCTGGAGCGTTTGGACTTTGTCATTTTCATGACTTGTCTCCTCAAACTTTGTTCGACTGCAAGGGGGGCGGCCGCGGTCCGTGCCCAGCCTCCAGGGGCTGCCCCGGGCCCCTGGAGCAGCCAGCGCCCCCTCGCCGTCAACACTCTCTCCCCGTTGGGACTTTGAAACTTTTTCTGACCGTGCAAGCTTCATCAAACGGCAAGGGGGCAGGCTGCGGTCTGTGCCCGGCCTCCTGGGGTCCTGCCCGGGGACATCGGAGGCTCAGGCAGGGTCTTGAGCTACTGCTGGTAGGTGCACTCAGGGGGCCCTCTTCAGCCGCCCAGGGCCACCCCTGCAGCCACCACACAGCTGCCAACAGCCCGCTCTCCATCACCCCCCAGCCCCTCTGCATACATCTGCTGGGGGTGCTTTTTTGCCTCCCCCCGTTTTGGCCTATGGGGAAAAGCCAGGGGGAAAACCTCCAGAGTCAGGCCGACCTCCTGGAACTCCAGCTCGGCCTGGAGCTACTGGTCTGTCCCCTTCCCGGTTCTCAGGAGATGCATCGACACTCGGCTCAGCCCCGGCAGCCGCAGCACCCGCCGGCCAGGCCAGCCGGGTCCGCCCCCCTGGCCGGCGCCTGGAGCAGTTTGGACTTTGTCATTTTCATGACTTGTCTCCTCAAACTTTGTTCTACTGCAAGGGGGGCTGCCGCGGTCCGTGCCCAGCCTCCAGGGGTTCCCCCCCCCGGCCCCTGGAGCAGCCAGCACCCCCTCGCCGTCAACACTCTCTCCCCGTCGGGACTTTGAAACTTTTCTGACCGTGCAAGCTTCATCAAACGGCAAGGGGGCAGGCTGCGGTCTGTGCCCGGCCTCCTGGGGTCCTGCCCGGGGATATCGGAGGCTCAGGCAGGGTCTTCAGCAACTGCTGGTAGGTGCTCTCAGGGGGCCCCTCCACACCCCCAGGCCCACCTCCAGGGCTTCCCTCCCGGCCCCTGGAGCAGCCAGCACCCCCTCACCGTCAGCACTCTCTCCCCGTTGGGACTTTGAAACTTTTCTGACCGTGCAAGCTTCATCAAACGGCAATGGGGGGGGCAACCGGCGGTCTGTGCCCGGCCTCCTGGGGTCCTGCCCGGGGACATCGGAGGCTCAGCCAGGGTGTTGAGCAACTACTGGTAGGTGCTCTCAGGGGGCCCTCCGCAGCCGCCCCGGGCCACCCCTGCAGCCGGCACACCGCTGCCAACAGCCCGCTCTCCGTCACCAGCCAGCCCCGTCCGCGCACATCTGCCGGGGGTGCTTTTTTTGAGACACACTGTCACTTTGTCAAAGACCGCACACCGCTCGTTCCCTTATACCCCGACAAGGTGTTCGTGCTGACGTTTTGCGAGGCCTTATTTTACCGCCGTCGGCGCTATCAGGGGAAACAGGCCCGCTCCTTCCGCCCTCCTGGAACCGTGCCTCGGCCCGGAGCGGCCAGGTTTACCCTCATGCCGGTTCTCGTGACATGCATCGACACTCGGCTCAACCCCGTCAGCCGCAGCTCCCGCCGGCCCGGCCAGCCGGGTCCGCCCCCCCTGGCCGGCGCCTGGAGCAGTTTGGACTTTGTCATTTTCATGACTTGTCTCCTCAAACTTTGTTCGACTGCAAGGGGGGCTGCCGCAGTCTGTGCCCAGCCTCCAGGGGTTGCCACCGGAGCAGCCAGCACCCCCTCGGCGTCAACACTCTCTCCCCGTTGGGACTTTGAAACTTTTCTGACCGTGCAAGCTTCATCAAACGGCAAGGGGGGCAGGCTGCGGTCTGTGCCCGGCCTGCTGGGGTCCTGCCCGGGGACATCGGAGGCTCAGCCAGGGTTTTGAGCCACCGCTGGCAGGTGCACTCAGGGGGCCCTCCGCAGCCGCCCAGGCACACCTCTTCAGCCAGCACACTGCTGCCAAACACCCGCTCCCCATCACCCCCCAGCCCCTCTGCATACATCTGCTGGGGGTGCTTTTTTGACTTCCCCCATTTTGGCCTATGGGGAAAAGCCAGGGGGAAAACCTCCAGAGTCAGGCCGACCTTCTGGAACTCGAGCTCGGCCTGGAGCCGCCGGTTTGTCCCCTTCCCGGTTCTCAGGACCTGCATTGACACTCGGCTCAGCCCCGGCAGCCGCAGCCCCCGCCGGCCCAGCCAGCCGGGTCCGCCCCCCTGGCCGGCGCCTGGAGCGTTTGGACTTTGTCATTTTCATGGCTTGTCTCCTCAAACTTTGTCCGACTGCAAGGGGGGCTGCCGCAGTCCGTGCCCAGCCTCCAGGGGTTGTCCCCGGCCCCTGGAGCAGCCAGCACCCCCTCGCCGTCAACGCTCTCTCCCCGTTGGGACTTTGAAACTTTTCTGACCGTGCAAGCTTCGTCAAACGGCAATGGGGCAAGCGGCGGGCTCTGCCCGGCCTCCTGGGGTCCTGCCCGGGGACATCGGAGGCTCAGCCAGGGTGTTGAGCCACCGCTGGCAGGTGCACTCAGGGGGCCCTCCGCAGCCGCCCAGGCCCACCCCTGCAGCCAGCACACGGCTGCCAACAGCCCGCTCTCCGTCACCCCCCAGCCCCTCCTGCATACATCTGCTGGGGGTGCTTTTTTGGCTCCCCCCGTTTTGGCCTATGGGGAAAAGCCAGGGGGAAAACCTCCAGAGTCAGGCCGACCCCCCGGAACTCCAACCCGGCCTGGAGCCACCGGTTTGTCCCCTTCCCGGTTCTCAGGACATGCATTGACACTCGGCTCAGCCCCGGCAGCCGCAGCCCCCGCCGGCCCGGCCAGCCGGGTCCGCCACCCTGCCCGGCGCCTGGAGCGTTTGGACTTTGTCGTTTTTTCTCCAAGACTCGCCTCTGGCACATGCCATGGACCTCAGCGGGGGCTGCTCCCCGCCTCCTGGGTGTCCTGCCCGGGCACATCGGAGGCTCAGCCTGGGTCTTGGGCCCCTTCTGGTAGGTGCACTTTGGGGGCCCTCCGCAGCCGCCCAGGCCCACCTCCTGCAGCCACCACACAGCTGCCAACTGCCCGCTCTCCGTCACCCGCCAGCCCCTCTGCATACATCTGCTGGGGGTGCTTTTTTGACTTCCCCCATTGTGGCCAATGGGACAATGCCAAGGGGAAAACCTCCAGAGTCCTGCCGACCTCCTGGAACTCCAACCCGGCCTGGAGCCACCGGTTTGTCCCCTTCCCGGTTCTCAGGACCTGCATTGACACTCGGCTCAGCCCCGGCCGCCGCAGCTCCCGCCGGCCCCGGCCAGCCGGGTCCGCACCCCAGGCCGGCGCCTGGAGCGTTTGGACTTTGTCATTTTCATGACTTGTCTCCTCAAACTTTGTTCGACTGCAAGGGGGGCTGCCGCAGTCCGTGCCCAGCCTCCAGGGGTTGCCCCCGGCCCCTGGAGCAGCCAGCACCTCCTCGCCGTCAACACTCTCCCCCCGTGGGGACTTTGAAACTTTTCTGACCGTGCAAGCTTCGTCAAACGGCAAGGGGGCAAGCGGCGGGCTCTGCCCGGCCTCCTGGGGTCCTGCCCGGGGACATCGGAGGCTCAGCGGGGGTTTTCAGCCACCACTGGTAGGTGCGCTTTGGGGGCCCTCCGCAGCCGCCCCGGGCCACCCCTGCAGCCAGCACACTGCTGCCAACAGCCCGCCGCTCTCCCACACCAGCCAGCCCCGTCTGCACACATCTGCCGGGGGTGCTTTTTTGAGAAACACTGTCACTTTGTCAAAGACCGCACACCGCTCGTTCCCTTATACCCCGACAAGGTGTTCGTGCTGACGTTTTGCGAGGCCTTATTTTACCGCCGTCGGCGCTATCAGGGGAAGCGGGCCCGCTCCTTCCGCCCTCCTGGAACCGTGCCTCGGCCCGGAGCGGCCAGGTTTACCCTCATACCGGTTCTCGTGACCTGCATTGACACTCGGCTCTTCCCCGGCCGCCGCAGCTCCCGCCGGTCCGACCAGCTGGGTCCGCCCCCCTGGACGGCACGCCTGGAGCGTTTGGACTTTGTCATTTTCATGACTCGTCTCCTCAAACTTTGTTCGACCGCAAGGGGGGCTGCCGCAGTCCGGGCCCAGCCTCCAGCGGTTGCCCCCGGCCGCTGGAGCTGCCAGCACCCCCTCGCCGTCAACACTCTCTCCCCGTTGGGACTTTGAAACTTTTCTGACCGTGCAAGCTTCGTCAAACGGCAATGGGGGGCAACCGGCGTTCTGTGCCCGGCCTCCTGGGGTCCTGCCCGGGCACATCGGAGGCTCAGCCTGGGTTTTCAGCCACCACGGGCAGGTGCACTCAGGGGGCCCACCGCAGCCGCCCAGGCCCACCCCTGCAGCCACCACGCAGCTGCCAACAGCCCGCTCTCCGTCACCCCCCAGCCCCTTCTGCATACATCTGCTGGGGGTGCTTTTTTGACTTCCCCCCTTTTGGCCTATGGGAAAAAGCTAAGGGGAAAACCTCCAGAGTCAGGCCGACCTCCTGGAACTCCAACCCGGCCTGGAGCCACAGGTTTGTCCCCTTCCCGGTTCTCACGACATGCATCGACACTCGGCTCAGCCCCGGCCGCCGCAGCCCCCGCCGGCCCGGCCAGCCCGGTCCGCACCCCTGGCCAGCGCCTGGAGCGTTTGGACTTTGTCGTTTTTTCTCAAAGACCCGTCTCTGCCAACTGCCGTGGGCTTCAGCGGGGGCTGCTCCCCGCCTCCTGGGTGTCCTGCCCGGGCACATCGGAGGGTCAGCCTGGGTCTTGAGCTACTGCTGGTAGGTGCGCTTTGGGGGCCCTCGGCAGCCGCCCAGGCCCACCCCTGCAGCCAGCACACGGCTGCCAGCAGCCACCACACAGCTGCCAACAGCCCGCTCTCCGTCACCCCCCAGCCCCTTCTGCATACATCTGCTGGGGGTGCTTTTTTGACTTCCCCCCTTTTGGCCTATGGGAAAAAGCTAAGGGGAAAACCTCCAGAGTCAGGCCGACCTCCTGGAACTCCAACCCGGCCTGGAGCCACAGGTTTGTCCCCTTCCCGGTTCTCACGACATGCATCGACACTCGGCTCAGCCCCGGCCGCCGCAGCCCCCGCCGGCCCGGCCAGCCCGGTCCGCACCCCTGGCCAGCGCCTGGAGCGTTTGGACTTTGTCATTTTTTCTCAAAGACCCATCTCTGCCAACTGCCCTGGGCTTCAGCGGGGGCTGCTCCCCGCCTCCTGGGTGTCCTGCCCGGGCACATCGGAGGCTCAGCCTGGGTCTTGAGCCCCTACTGGTAGGTGCACTCTGAAGGCGCCCTCCGCAGCCGCCCAGGCCCACCCCTGCAGCCACCACACAGCTGCCAACAGCCCGCTCCCCGTCAACCCCCAGCCCCTCCGCATACATCTGCTGGGGGTGCTTTTTTGACTTCCCCCGTTTTGGCCTATGGGGAAATGCCAAGGGGAAAACCTCCAGAGTCAGGCCGACCTCCTGGAACTCCAACCCGGCCTGGAGCCACCGGTTTGTCCCCTTCCCGGTTCTCAGGACATGCACTAATACTCGGCTCAGCCCCGGCAGCCGCAGCCCCCGCCGGCCTGGCCAG
>NW_027102102.1:30000-34262 GCF_035609145.1 Eleutherodactylus coqui
CCCGGGCGGGCAAGCCGGCCAGCCTGCTGGCCCCGCGGCCTGCGCAGGCGGGGTGGGGGGGACTCTTGCTCTCGGTGGCTCTGCCCCAGGAGGGTGCGGGGTGGCGGCAGAGGGGAGGCCGCCGCGGGTGCTTCGAGTTTGAGAAATACTCACTTGGTCAGAGACCGCACACCGCTCGTTCCCTTATATGCAAAAAAGGTGTTCGTCCTGACGTTTTGCGAGGCCTTATTTTACCGTCGTCGGCGCTATCAGGGGAAACACGCCCGCTCCTTCCGTCTCCCTGGAACCGCGCCTCGGCCCCGAGGGCCCAGGTTCAACCTCATACCGGTTCTCACGACATGCATCGACACTCGGTGCAACTCCAGCAGCCGCAGCTCCCGCCGGCCCGGCCAGCCAGGTACGCACCCCTGGTCGGCGCTTGGAGCGTTTGCACTTTGTCGTTTTTTTCTCCAAGACTCCTATCTGCCAACTGCTGTGGACTTCAGCGGTGGCTGCCGCGGGCTATGCGCGGCCTCCTGGGGGTCCCGCCTGCCCGCGCAGGCAGCTAGGACGGGGTTATCAGCAAAGCCTGTGAGGCGCTCTCATGGGGAGGGGGGGCTCCGCAGCCCCCCAAGGTGGCTTCGTACACCTCTTGAACGTTGCGGCCCGGCCGCTCGGAGAGAGCGGTGTCTACCCGGGCAGACAGCCTGTCGGCCCCGCGGCCTGGGCAGGCGGAGCAGGTACTCTTGCGCTCGGGGGCTCTGCTCGGCCCGGAGAGTTGTGTGCGGGGCGCCGTCGCCTCGCTGGAACCAGGGGCGTCGTGACGTTCGCGCGCGCCTAGCCGCCGCCAGAACAGGCCAGAAAGGTTGAGCTGCATACGGATCTAAGCCGTTGCCCAAACTAACTCTGGCCCGTGTGACACAGCCGCGCGCGCGCTTTCCTACGACACTCGACCGCCGGGCTCCCTCGGCCTGGGAGGCACTCTCGGGGCGGGGGGCACCGCAGCCCCCCAAGGTGGCTTCGTACACCTCTTGAACGTGGCGCCCGGCCGCTCGGAGAGCGGGGTCTACCCGGGCAGACAGCCTGTTGGCCCCGCGGCCTGGACAGGCGGAGCGGGGACACTTGCGCTCGGGGGCTCTGCTCCAAGGAGCGAGAGCGGCCACTCTGCTCGGCCCGGAGAGTGGGGTGCGGGGCGCCGTCGCATCGCTGGAGCCAGGGGCGTCGTGCCGTGCGCGCACGCCTAGCCGCCGCCAGAACAGGCCGGAAAGGTTGAGCTGCATACGGATCTAAGCCGTTGCCCAAACTAACTCTGGCCCGTGTGACCGACACAGCCGCGCACGCGCTTTCCTACGACACTCGACCGCCGGGCTCCCTCGGCCTGGGAGGCACTCTCGGGGCGGGGGGCACCGCAGCCCCCCAAGGTGGCTTCCGTACACCTCTTGAACGTTGGGGCCCGGCCGCTCGGAGAGCGGGGTCTACCCGGGCAGACAGCCTGTCGGCCCCGCGGCCTGGACAGGCGGAGCGGGGACTCTTGCGCTCGGGGGCTCTGCTCCAAGGAGCGAGAGCGGCCGCTCTGCACGGCCCGGAGAGCGGGGTGCGGGGCGCCGTCGCCTCGCTGGAACCAGGGGCGTCGTGACGTTCGCGCGCGCCTAGCCGCCGCCAGAACAGGCCGGAAAGGTTGAGCTGCATACGGATCTAAGCCGTTGCCCAAACTAACTCTGGCCCGTGTGACCGACACAGCCGCGCACGCGCTTTCCTACGACACTCGACCGCCAGGCTCCCCTCGGCCTGGGAGGCACTCTCGGGGCGGGGGGCACCGCAGCCCCCCAAGGTGGCTTCGTACACCTCTTGAACGTGGCGCCCGGCCGCTCGGAGAGCGGGGTCTACCCGGGCAGACAGCCTGTCGGCCCCGCGGCCTGGACAGGCGGAGCGGGGACACTTGCACTCGGGGGCTCTGCTCCAAGGAGCGAGAGCGGCCACTCTGCTCGGCCCGGAGAGTGGGGTGCGGGGCGCCGTCGCATCGCTGGAGCCAGGGGCGTCGTGCCGTGCGCGCACGCCTAGCCGCCGCCAGAACAGGCCGGAAAGGATGAGCTTCATACGGATCTAAGCCGTTGCCCAAACTACCTCTGGCCCCTGTGACCGACACAGCCGTGGCACGCGCTTTCCTACGACACTCGACCGCCGGGCTCCCTCGGCCTGGGAGGCACTCTCGGGGAGGGGGGCACCGCAGCCCCCCCAAGGTGGCTTCCGTACACCTCTTGAACGTTGGGGCCCGGCCGCTCGGAGAGCGGGGTCTACCCGGGCAGACAGCCCGTCGGCCCCGCGGCCTGGACAGGCGGAGCGGGGACAAGCCAAGGCTACCGGCGGGCGGGATCGACCGGGTAGCCGCCGTGGGGAACACAACTTGGACGTCTCGCGCCGTCGCGGACCACCGTCCTCCGTCTCTCTCTCCCTCTCTCGGAAGGGAGGCCGCCCGAGGCGCACGGGCCTCGGACGGCCAGGGGTGGAAGGGCTCCACCCCAAGGTGGCTTCCGTACACCTCTTGAACGTTGGGGCCCGGCCGCTCGGTGAGAGCGGGGTCTACCCGGGCAGACAGCCCGTCGGCCCCGCGGCCTGGACAGGCGGAGCGGGGACAAGCCAAGGCTACCGGCGGGCGGGATCGACCGGGTAGCCGCCGTGGGGAACACAACTTGGACGTCTCGCGCCGTCGCGGACCACCGTCCTCCGTCTCTCTCTCCCTCTCTCGGAAGGGAGGCCGCCCGAGGCGCACGGGCCTCGGACGGCCAGGGGTGGAAGGGCTCCACCCCAAGGTGGCTTCCGTACACCTCTTGAACGTTGGGGCCCGGCCGCTCGGTGAGAGCGGGGTCTACCCGGGCAAACAGCCCGTCGGCCACGCGGCCTGGACAGGCGGAGCGGGGGCAAGCCAAGGCTACCGGCGGGCGGGATCGACCGGGTAGCCGCCGTGGGGAACACAACTTGGACGTCTCGCGCCGTCGCGGACCACCGTCCTCCGTCTCTCTCTCCCTCTCTCGGAAGGGAGGCCGCCCGAGGCGCACGGGCCTCGGACGGCCAGGGGTGGAAGGGCTCCACCCCAAGGTGGCTTCCGTACACCTCTTGAACGTTGGGGCCCGGCCGCTCGGTGAGAGCAGGGTCTACCCGGGCAAACAGCCTGTCGGCCACGCGGCCTGGACAGGCGGAGTGGGGGCAAGCCAAGGCTACCGGCGGGCGGGATCGACCGGGTAGCCGCCGTGGGGAACACAACTTGGACGTCTCGCGCCGTCGCGGACCACCGTCCTCCGTCTCTCTCTCCCTCTCTCGGAAGGGAGGCCGCCCGAGGCGCACGGGCCTCGGACGGCCAGGGGTGGAAGGGCTCCACCCCAAGGTGGCTTCCGTACACCTCTTGAACGTTGGGGCCCGGCCGCTCGGTGAGAGCAGGGTCTACCCGGGCAGACAGCCCGTCGGCCCCGCGGCCTGGACAGGCGGAGCGGGGACAAGCCAAGGCTACCGGCGGGCGGGATCGACCGGGTAGCCGCCGTGGGGAACACAACTTGGACGTCTCGCGCCGTCGCGGACCACCGTCCTCCGTCTCTCTCTCCCTCTCTCGGAAGGGAGGCCGCCCGAGGCGCACGGGCCTCGGACGGCCAGGGGTGGAAGGGCTCCACCCCAAGGTGGCTTCCGTACACCTCTTGAACGTTGGGGCCCGGCCGCTCGGTGAGAGCGGGGTCTACCCGGGCAAACAGCCCGTCGGCCACGCGGCCTGGACAGGCGGAGCGGGGGCAAGCCAAGGCTACCGGCGGGCGGGATCGACCGGGTAGCCGCCGTGGGGAACACAACTTGGACGTCTCGCGCCGTCGCGGACCACCGTCCTCCGTCTCTCTCTCCCTCTCTCGGAAGGGAGGCCGCCCGAGGCGCACGGGCCTCGGACGGCCAGGGGTGGAAGGGCTCCACCCCAAGGTGGCTTCCGTACACCTCTTGAACGTTGGGGCCCGGCCGCTCGGTGAGAGCAGGGTCTACCCGGGCAAACAGCCTGTCGGCCACGCGGCCTGGACAGGCGGAGTGGGGGCAAGCCAAGGCTACCGGCGGGCGGGATCGACCGGGTAGCCGCCGTGGGGAACACAACTTGGACGTCTCGCGCCGTCGCGGACCACCGTCCTCCGTCTCTCTCTCCCTCTCTCGGAAGGGAGGCCGCCCGAGGCGCACGGGCCTCGGACGGCCAGGGGTGGAAGGGATCCACCCCCCGCGGGAAGGGGACGCGCGGCGGCACCCGGACGCGGGAGCGTTGA